>NC_135559.1:13376258-13483758 GCF_964340395.1 Glandiceps talaboti
ATGGATGGATGCATGCATGCATGTATGTATGTATGTATATAAGTATGTATGTATGTATGTGTGAGCACAAGGTGCATATCCACCCAATTTTTCATTTACCAAAATAACCACATTTACAAATTACAGTATATACTTACCAAGAGATATTCAATTGTCAACTGTGCCAACTTAAACAGTTTGATAAAATTAGGATCTATAGTTCTGGTGTCTATTTCTTGCTCTATGTTACAAAATGTCAAGTTCATTATGTTATCCTGTAGGATAGTGAAGTCAAGGTCTCGGGACACTCTGTCCACATCAACTGACGCTGTAAACAAAAAAAACATGTGAATGTGAGAAATAGTAGATTCAGTATTACTTTATTCATCCCATTAGGGGAAATAAAAGTAATATAAAAACACAAATCAGAAAACAAAAATAAAACTATGCATAGCACCATGGTAAACATGTATTCATAAAACATAGAAAAAACTCCAAGTTGAACAAACATCTGTAGTTGCAGTTAAAAAGTTGAAATAAATACTGATTCCAATGAAAAAAGCTAACAGTGGTGAGATGGTAGCATTTTATATAACCCTTTCTGTTGAAGATTGAATAGCAAGACTTCAAAATTTGAATAAGAAACTGATCAATGTAAAAATGTATGTATGTGAGAAATACATGTCATCATTTTGATGTATATAGTCATCATTATCATGGTGAGTTGGTTTTATTTTATAAAGGCAACTTTATCTGTATTGTTGATGGTTGCATAGTAGTATAACTTGGTCACACTACTCAGCATTGGAAATTTTCAATGAGAAACTAATGTAAGAATCGTCACATTGATATCAAAGTATGAATTACATACATACATACATACATACATACATACATACATACATACATACATACATACATACATACATACATACATACATACATACATACATACATACATACATACATACATACATACATACATACATACATACATACATACATACATACATACATGCATGCATACATACATACATACATACATACATACATACATACATACATACATACATACATACATACATACATACATACATACATACATACATATACACACATACATACATACATACATACATACATACATACATACATACATACATACATACATACATACATACATACATACATACATACATACATACATACATACATACATACATACATACATATACACACATACATACATACATACATACATACATACATACATACATACATACATACATACATACATACATACACACACACACACACATACATACATACATACATACATACATACATACATACATACATGTACATACACACATACATATATACATACATACATACATACATACATACATACATACATACATACATACATACATACATACATAAATACAAAAATACATACATACATACATACATACATACATACATACATACATACATACATACATACATGCATACATGCATACATGCATACATGCAGACATGCAGACATACATACATACATACATACATACATACATACATACATGCATACATGCATACATGCATACATGCATACATGCATACATACATACATGCATACATGCATACATGCATACATACATACATACATACATACATACATACATACATACATACATACATACATACATACATACATACACACACACACACACACACACACACACATACATACATACATACATACATACATACATACATACATACATACATACATACATACACACACACACATACATACATACATACATACATACATACATACATACATACATACATGTTTGCATATTAAGTGGTTGAGTACGAGTATGTGTACGTTTTAGAGACTGTTACTTCAAAATATAAACTCGGTAGAAATTATATTTTTGTAAGTTTTTAAATTGTAGTATAATTCACAAACAAACATATCTATACACGAAAAATCAATGAAAACAAAAGAATTTTCAAATGGATAGATGAAGCAATACATGTACTTACCCATTTTTCTCCAATCCACTCTTTCAAACCTTTTCCGGAATGAAAATCCCGGCCCATTCCTTGGTGTACCATTGGGTATAATATTACTACTAGGATAGCCATTTTGATGGGCGAAGGCGTGCGCTGCCTGTCGGCGTGGACTGTTGTAATAACCACTTGGCATCATATGATCCATATTCTCATTGTCAAACTTCATAGAAAATGTCAACTCAAATATGTTCCTTTACGAAGAATCTGCATATGAATAGAGATATGAAAAAGGTCATGGTATTACTTTCTAGTGGAGGTACACAATGTACATGTGGTGCCATATTGTGAGTCACGCACTATGAATAGAGACAACATATGTTAGAATCTCTTTTGTGTACTGTAGGATGTACATAAACATACTGTACTGTATTATCAAAAAGTCACTCTCTTCTCATCCTCACCTACTGTCAATAGTTGAAAAGTCCATTTTTCAAAGCAGTGAATTTTTCAATGAAAACTATATTCAGCAATTTTGCACGAATTTACTGTCACTGATCTATGACTGTTTATAAAATTTATCTGAACTAAGATTTTCATTTTTGATAAATAAAGCAGAAAAAAGACAGACTTATAAAGCATATCATGAGATTAAATTCCTAGTACATGTAAAGTGGCCATATGGATTTATAGTTATTTATTTTGGATTTTCAATTTAGGAAAATTTATTTTTTAAATTTTACCATGGCTTCCTATTCGAAAAATTAACATGAAACAATATTGAGTAAGTCTTTTATAGTAACTCAATATATTGCAAAAAGCTTAAAATATGTAAAAAAAAAAAAGTTATTTTACAGTTATTAATCTTTTGCAATGTATTGAGTTACAAACAAGGACTTGGTATATATTGTTCGACATTGATTTTTCAAGTAAGAAGCCATGATAAAATAGTTTCATGAATTAAAAATCTAAAATAAATACCCAATCCTCATCCATATGACCACTTTAAATTTAGTTTTCAACAGAATATCAAAGGTCCATGCAAGGTTTTTCTACGAAGATTAAAATTTCCATGTTCATCACCTTTGAGTCAAAGTCAATCTATTGTTTAAACTTTAAAAAAATGTCAATCCCTCTTATTTTCTCCTGCTAATGTTACGTTGTTTAACGTGACTTGTTTAAAAGCCACACAACTGCTTTTTTCTATTGGAGCGATTGCCTTTATTTGCCTACGGAACGACCGCACAATGTCACACAAGCTCAACAAACGAACATCACTCATTTCGGTCAACCCCCCTCCCCCTCCCCCTGCACGAATGTTCACAAGTGCGACATCAAACTTTTATATATGTAAACTTAGAAACTATGATGAAAACTATAGCAGTCACACCGATACGATCTATGTAATGTAAAATCATGATTGTACACACACATTAAAATACTACCAGAAACCCAGCACTGTATCTCACATTAGAAGTAACTTCTCATCAACTTATCAAAATCTCAGTAGTAAATACAAACGCTGTTATCTTTGAAGGAGTGAAAGTTTTCCGTCAAAATGTGGTTAGAAGTCCGAAAATGAAGTTCAGCACCAGACGATACGATCTATGTAATGTAAAATCATGATTGTACACACACATTAAAATACTACCAGAAACCCAGCACCGTATCCCACATTAGAAGTAACTTCTCATCAACTTATCAACATCTCAGTAGTAAATACAAAAGCTGTTATCTTTGAAGGAGTGAAAGTTTTCCGTCAAAATGTGGTTAGAAGTCCGAAAATGAAGTTCAGCACCAGACCCCCCCCCCCCCCCATGAACGAAGTTCGCTTTAATATTGACCTTGTGTGTAACATTGTGCGATTATCCCCAAGAGTGTCTGTTTAATATTGACTGAATACAAAAAATATCATATACAAAAGCATTCTATGAGTTCATTTGCACTACATAATGTTATAACAACAGGATAAATCTAACTGAATAGTACAGGGCAAAAGGGCAAAACCTGTCAAAGTTGTAACACAACATGGTCAAAGTCCTCAAGTTTCAGGGAGCTGTATAGTCTAATACTTAATATTCATACCACATAATAATCATTTAGTCATCCTAATATTAATACATGATTATCTAAATTGAAAAGGATAAAACCACTCCCTTCTCTTCATATTCTAGTTTATAGAAAGTTGTAGAGAATTGAGGGTGGTTCTTTACTTTACAAAAGATGGGTTTACACTATTAGGGTCAAGTAGGTTGCCTACCAACAGGTAAAACATGTCACCTGGACAACATATCGTACAGAAGTAGAGGAATCATTCCTCTATCGAATAAATCATGAATGTAGAGGCATGGTTGTAAAATGAATGTGTAGCCAGATCGAAAGATTTGTTGCTGTTTGCGCTCCTAACTACACAATGACATCTACCAGTCCCTACCAGTGCAGTGTGTCCTCTAATGATAGCCTGATTTTGTTGTTGTGAGTCAAAATGAGAAAAACTGGCATTTCTTGTGAGTCACCACATAGTAAGAGATAGAGGAACACCAAATTTTGGTGTCACTAGAAATTGTGCGTCAGTGGTGTGTCAAATTGGGCATATCGGCCCCTACACACACTGTAGGAATGTATGTCTGTCACTAGTGTCAGGCTAGGTGCAACAATGTATCAGCTTCTATATAAACTGTTGAAAACTGACTGTACATACATAATAAATGTCAGCTGTTTCAACACAGCCTGTCTTTAAAAACTTGCATCAAACATACAATGACTTGAAACCAAATGCAACTTTTGAAATATATATCAGTACCATATCCAATACTTAGCAGATCTCATTAAAAAAATTCTTCTTTTTTGAAATGATTGTTGAAATAGTAACATTTATTTTCATTGAAATCATCCTTCTTAGTTATATGAATATTTGCTTATCTAAGGTCTAACAGGGCAAAGTAAGGACATGCTTTATTAACCTAATTATTTCTCCTAGTAAAATTAATTGAAACTATTGAAGTCATTCTTTTCACGTTTTCATTAAAATAAACGAATTGATTGATTTCTTGTGTTGTCTGACCTTGTACTGTATTAATTATATTGGGCCTGTATTTGACACTGAAAGCTGAGACCAGACTAATATTGTGTGTGTTGCATTGATTTTTTTTGTACCTTACCACTTTAAAAGAGCCACACAGCTTTGTCCTGCTTGCAGACGGTGCACGGGTCTATATTACTGACACAACCCTCAATAAGGAGAAGGGAGCTGGACAATTGTCAGAATTGAGTCCTGAATTACTCCGTATGCAAGCAGGACTACATACAGCTATAATAATTTACAGTAAAAAAATCCTCATATTGTCAAACATCTCAAGTAACATGTAATTTGACCCACTCAAATCAAAAAGTCAAAAAGTAAGCTTTTCATAATAAAACTGACACAAGCATTCTCTTTATGAAATATATTTTCAAATACAAACATCCATTACTAGAATAATTTTACTTTGCAACAAATTTGTGATGTGTGTATTTTACTACTCAACTGCTGAATAGTCTAATAGAAGTCTACATCTATGGCATTACTAAATGAGAATAATTCAACATCAATTTTTTTTAGATATCAATGAATTAATTTTTGTACTTGGACTAAATTCAACATTCTATCTCAGCAATATAATTCTGGATTCTATGTACAATGTACATTGGTTCCCCTCCAAAATATATGTATGTGATCCAAACATTCAGCAAATGTTATATTTCCCTCCTCTCCCCCCCCCCCTGCCCACAGTGACTGTAGTAAGCTCGGACCCAGTACGTACATGTTGTAAAATACTGTTGAAAATATTGCATCCTTTGAAATTCACCACTCTACTATATATGTATATACTTACCTGTCACACTTAGTTGCCAGATTTTACATATAACTGTACTACTTTCAAGTTTCAAACCTGAACTGTTCAGATATGCTACATATTATACCACCATTCCACTCAACTAGATTGCGGACAACAGCCTTACAATGCCCTCTCTTGAGTTTTAAATAAAACTACAATGTACATGTGGCTATTTTTATTCTAAAATCTGCCTGCATATTTATTCAGACTAGGACATGTCAAAAAAAAAATTTGTTTCATGAACCAGTAATTAAGTTTTCATTTTCTTTTTTACATTTTTTTTTAATTTACAGTTACGATATGATATTGACTATGAGTCACTGTGATTCATGTACAAATTAAATATTCAATCATTAAATATTAACTTTGATATCAGCAAGAGAAAGTATTATTTACCTACTAACTAACCTACCTACTAACCCTCTATTTAGATGCAAAAATGCCATTATCAATTGCACAATTAAATACTTTTTACAGTTTCTGAAATTAATATTATCATTGAATAATTCATGTTTTGATATATTTGTATATATTACAAGTGTTATATATTGTAAGTGTTTTCTTTAGCTTTGTATGGAATTCCAACAGTCTTCTTCACTGCATATTTGTATTATAATATTGTGGTAAATTTTCAAAAAAAAATAAGTCCAGAGCAGAGAGGGTGATCGTGTGGGTCCTACATGTACTGATGTAGCTAGTGTCGTGACTTAGTTAGTGTCCAACCTTTTCTCTCGTGTTACTATGTAATCCAAACAACTCTGTCATTTCGAGACTTTATCATTTTCCACTAAAAAAATAAAAATTACCTTGAATGTAAGAAAAGGCATTCTGAACAACATACGATCTATACGTCTGCTGGCTAATCACTGAGTCATTTTCGAAACATCGCGCCCATAGTAATATTACTCACGTTATATGTCTGTACTGGTTTCTGATGTACGTTAGTCGTTACTAATGTAATTGATCCACCGAGTCTTCCCTTCAAATCCAATCGCGATTCCTCAAAACAAACTTATTTTTGGTGTGTTCTCAGCGGCTGCAAAACTGATTACAGTCAGAGTGACGATTGCGCAAAGTCGACACAAAACTATTATCCCACCATTGTCAAGAAAACAATGGTGTGTGAAAAACGTTAGATCGAGAGAGCCGTGTAAACTTTGTTTTGATCGCGAACATGTCCTTGCTTGTCAAAAAATGTCGAACCCCGCCCAGAAACATGAATAAAACTTTCTTACCTGTAGTAAAAAACGTCTAATGTCTTAATTCCTAAGATGGTATTGAAGATATAATAATTATCTTGTCGCAAAAAAATACTTTTCACGTGGAAATATTTTTAAAAGTTCAGTAGAGCGAACCGAAGTTCAAGAAGGTGAACTCAAATATGACGCCATGTTGGAATTCGTTTGCATAAATGAATCACGGGAAGTTGACACAGGAAGCAAAACTTCTATCTGTTACCCTTTCACCTTTGACATTAGTCGTTCATCCAATCACATTTCACCACGATTTATAACGGCAACCTCGATGAACCAGGAAGTGGCAGAGAGAAGTAGTAGACGCGAAAATGTTGAATTTGTACAGGTTTTTCTCGTCGGTGCCCCTTCTTTTTGTCATATTAGACATATACAATGATGGTAAGTGTCATTTAATCAACTTTAAGTATATATTGATAATTCTTGGTTCTATATTTGATTTAAATTGGGAGACGTACGTACTCGTGTAATTGCGACGACATTCCTCTGTCAGTGTCATGACAGCGTACGTAAACTTCGTAAAATGATCGCACCGCTACTCGTGGTGTACACGTTCATGTACATTCATGGAAATCAATGGATTACAAATATGAATTCAGCAAGGATTCTTATTTTACTAATCGGTTATGATCCCTGACCCATACTCCAAAAACATCTGATCATCAAGCTACAAGAAGGCGTGGTGTGGCCTATATCGTGTATTTTGTGTCCGATTGAATCTGGGCTCAATGTTATGACTTGTCGTACACCGTAATTTAAGCCCCGTTTCTACAAATTTCACAATATACTTTTATTGAGTTTGAATAAAAATGCAAAGTACCAATGTTGCTTGTAGATTGGTTTTCAGAAATACAATTAACTTAGTGTTCTATGGTATAGTTCTGCCCACATCAGCAGTCACTGGAAATGTACACGTGTACCTAAACAAATGTATCAGTATCATTGCATTGTAACACTACAAAAACAATGGCAAACACTTGTGCTTTCCATATGTTCATAGCTCACATGGGATAATGTACAACAGTACAGACACCATGTTTGAATTCGAATGCATGTTTTCGTCATATTAAAATATTTGATTTGTACATATTTTCTCAAAATATTAATATTCATAAATATTATTCATTCTTGATGTCATAGGAAGAGATTAGTGAAATGTGTTATGTTTAATAAGATGTAAAGATGTGATGATTTAATTAAAAAATTTCTTTCAGTTCAACAGGGTCCATGGGACATCATCTAAGAGCAATAAAAGATATTGTTGATTTAACAAAATATTCCTTGAATTGTTGTTAACAGGGGTCGATGGGACATCGTCTAAAAGTGACATAGAACAACATCTAGAGTTGGGTAAACAGTTACTAGCAGCAGGACAACTGGCAGATGCACTATCACATTATAATGCAGCAATAGGTGAGTATTGTCAACATTAGTTTGCCCTCCTCTATAAATGAAAGACAATATTTTGTTGTTATGCATCAAAATGATAAAGACTTCATAGATATAAACAGGTTCACATGTATGGTTGTTAGATATAAGTTAACATTTCTATTCACAAAATAAAAAAATTAAAAATTAATCCCATATTCTTGTGATTTTTCATGTGAATCCACCACCTAGTAATAAGTATATCAAATTGCCTTGACATTACAAATCCATTGCGATAGTGGTTACTATGATTCTATTTTTGTACAAGGCTGTGCTCTTTCAGTTTTTACTATTTTCTTGGAATAAACACAGGGTTGATGGACTTACTGGACATATCATAAGATTATTTCAAGTGGCAATCATCTTGAAAGAAACTTATTTGGTACATGACAAATTATATACTTCTTGGCTAAAGTTTTGAAAATTGAAATTGGAACAGTAAATATATCATTTTTGTCAATATCATTTTTATGACAGTAGTAAATAAATATAGAGTACAGTTCTAAATAGAATTATAATTCTATTTTCTATGAAGAGAAATACACACACACACACACACACACACACACACACTGAAATTTACATATAATACCACAAACACTTGACAGCAGCCGTACATGACGTTATATTTGGCACATAACCAAAAATTCTGATCCCAAACCATTCAAGAGGAAGCAATTATACAGTCAAAACCAGTCCCCTTGAAATAATTGGGTTTAGAAAGTTTGGTCTTAATTATGCATTGAAATTGAATGACAAGTTGCAAATAAAATTAATGAAGCATTCTTGATAGTTAACAACAGAACGTTACCATATGCTGTATTTTTATTTCCTTCCATATGGTTTATTCATATTTTTCTCCTTTCATACAACCCAGTAGTATGAATACCGAATAGTATTGCTATTTTTTAGACTCGAATCCAAGGCTATTAATTCACAGTATAATTAATTATGCAAATTCACTATAGTGTGGATATTTTGTAGACTCTGCATCCAAAGCTATTCATTATCACATTATGAAAGTGTAATTAGTTATGCCAGATTTACAGTTCTTAGATATTTCATATCATATTATATTTAATTCAACTAAGTTAAAAGGCTAAAATGAGTCAATGTCAACATACTGCATAACTTTCACCAACTTTAGTGATTTTAGAGAAATAATGAAACAAGGCCAATTGTTATATACTCATCACATCAACTGAAAAGCAGTTAGAGGAGAAGGACATCAACATAATCTCAGACCACCAAAGTGAGACCTAACTGCTATACCATAAAAGTGTTCAGATTAGCTGTATCTATGCATGTCAAAATAAACTAAGGTTTTCGGACAAAAATGTTTTTCCAGCTGTTTGGTTCTCCCTGTTATAACTGCATATACTACACAGAAATAACAATACACAGGAAAAATTGCAAAAAAAAATTGCTATTTTATCTTTCTAGAGCTTTAAAAAAAATCTATATTTTTATTTTTTATCCTTATAATAGGATGTACATATGGTGATCATTTTAAACAGGAAAAATTAAATTTAATGATTTAATAATTCAACCAGATCACAAATTCAGTGAAGTGAAATCTTGTCTTTATGTTTAGCAGCCATATCATTCAAAAATACATGGGACTAGTATTTCCAGACAAGGTAACTACTAAGCGTGTGCACCCTGGTGTTTACTGCTGATATTATCTCTAAATTTTAGTGGAACTTCAAAAAATGTCTGTCACAGTTGTAGTAAATGTAGAGACAAAGTTGGAAACGTGGAAACCAATAGTAATCTATCAACTATCTACAACTATGCAATGTTTATAAAGGGTGGGTGGGTGGGGTGGGGGGGGGGGACTAAATCAGCTGTAATTGCATGGCCGATTTATTCATTCTGTTTAGAAATGTTTCCAGACCACAATCAAAATTTTTGCTGTTCAACCTAACACTAATCTTGCTTATGTTTTGTTTTGTATTTTTTCATTGTTCACAGAGGGCGACAAAAAGAATTACCAGACTTACTTCAGGAGAGCCACAGTGTATTTAGCCATGGGAAAGTCTAAGTTTGCATTACCAGATTTAGATAAATGTATAGAATTGAAACCAGACTTCACATCAGCTAGGAATAACAGAGCCAGTGTTCTCTTAAAACAAGGCAAACTGAACGAAGCCAAGAAAGACTACGAAGCAATAGTAAGTCAGTTCTTGTATAGATACTTCCATACATCAGTGTTTTTGTAGTCTGTACTATCTACAATATCATCATGAGGCAGCCGGTCACAAATGAATCTTCCCTGTGTGCGCTTATGGGCTTTGCCTATATTATTTCGTAATGTATATGTATTTCTGTCATATAGCTCAAAGTCAACCCAAGTGATGCAGAGGCTAAAGCCAAGATGGAAATCTTGTCACCACTCCAACAAAGCATCCAAGCGGTTGATTATCATTTACAACATGAAGACTATGCACCTGCAATTCAACATCTTTCATATGCCATTGAGGCAAGTGCTTTTTGTTCATTTGAAATTTTCCTTTTCTGAGTGTAGGTAGATGGGTGGGTGGATGGGTGGGTAGGTGAGTAGATAGGGTGGGTGGCAGGTGTGATGGTAGGTAGGTGAGTGGATGGGTAGGTGGGTTGATAGGTGAGTGGGTTGGTAGTAGACACTAGTAGAGTTACGTTGCACACTACGATCATCTCCACCATCTAGTCAAATGGCTTTCTTTAGCACAGTATTCTGTTCTTACCACTGAACAGCAGTAGTTTAATGCTACTGGAGTGTTGATATAAATGTGATGATGTTATCATGTCCACAGTACAACATACATTCAAACTGGAGATTGAGTTTGTAGTAAACTGAATGAAGTAACCAATTACCAAGTCCCTGTCAGTGTGTGTGATGGATTACTATTGACATGCACTGTTCACCCTTTCCCCAGCAGCAGATTTAGCTAGAGTTTTGGTAAAATTTGTTCGTTCGACTAGTTGTGGAAAAAGATAGAGTGATTGCAGAAAATGAATACATGTACAGTAACTAAACTAGAATGACACCATTACTACATGTAAATCAAATCATTCCTACCATATTATCTATAGCACTGCCCGTGGAATGTTGAACTTAGAAACAAACGAGCCGATGCATACTTGAAGACTGGACAACCCAGGAAAGCCATCGATGACATCAAACCAGCTGCTAAAATGGTCCCAGATAACACAGAAGCGTATTTAAAACTCAGTACTTTACACTATGGCCTTGGTGATTTAGAAGAAGCACTAATGTAAGTAAACTTTGTGGGTGTGTGTGTGTGTGTGTGTGTTTGTGTGTGTATGTGTATGTGTATGTGTATGTGTATGTGTATGTGTATGTGTATGTGTATGTGAGTGTGTGAGTGTGTTTGTATGTGTGTATCCATGTAAACATTATCATTTAGGGCTAGATCAAAGCATTTAGAAGATATTTCAGCCAAAATATTGAAATTGGAGCAATTAGTAAATGCAATAGCAGAAACATTGAATTACTTACTGCAAATGATATTATGTATTTTAGTAACTGTCAAGATTGCATGAAATTCAGCAGTGTTTTAACACATTATATCTCTCTTTCCACATACAGAAGTGTTCGTGAATGCCTTAAACTAGACCCTGATCATAAGGAGTGTTTTCCACATTATAAAAAGGCTAAAAAACTTAACAAACAATTTGAATCAGCTCAGGAATACATGAATCAAGGAAGGTGAGAAAGTCACTATTTTCGTATCCTTACTTTTGTAACAGTTTTAAGCTTTTGTTTCCCCATTTGTCTCCTCAGTTGCTTCCTCAGTTGTCAACCCATGTTTCTTAATTAATATCCTATGTGATATCAATGTATGTGTTTCTGTCTGTCAATGTGTATCATCTAATTGGTTACCATGTCTGTCAGTGCATTTCACCCCATCTGTTATGTTACCCTGTCTGTCAGTGCATGTCACCCATCTGTTACCATATCTGTCAGTGCATGTTACCCATCTGTTATCATGTCTGTCAGTACATGTTACATGTTGTACATGTTGTCGGTGGGTGAGTGGTTAAACCACTTGCCTCTTACCACTGCGGTTGGGGTTTGAACAACAAGCAGTGTTTTGATTAAATTTGCCACACTGTAAGTAAGAAGAGTGTCGTTGAGTTTAACTCTTCTGAACAACGCAGGTTTTCCCCGAATACTCCAGTTTCCTCCTGCATTAACACTGAGCCCATGAGGGATAGCCCTAACTGGACTCCTTGGGAGACAAATGTTTATATACTTCAAGAACTATCCAGTATAACTAAAGATTATCATTATTATGTTGCCTATCTCTTTGCCCTGAACATAAAATAACCACGTACTTCAAAATTAAAAACATCATTACTACAACAGAACAGTTAGCTGTTATTTGTCATTTGCAGATTATTAATCCATCATTTTTTGCCTCCACAGCTATGATGATGCAATTGATAAACTTACAGCAACAATGAAAACAGAAGATAAAGTGCCAGAATTTATAGAAAGAGCAAAACAGAAGATTTGTACTTGTCATTCAAAAGTAAGTAAAACTGACAAAAGTTGATCGTTTCTGCACAGAATAGAACTCAAAAAATAATAAGTCATCTGTAGTTTTTGTGTTTTTTTGCAAATGTAATATTGTTGTTTTTTTGTTCTATTCAACATCCTTAGGGACGGTCGCACAATGTCATACAAGCTCAATAAATGAACTTTGTTTGCTTAGGGGGGAGGGGGTCTGGTGTCAATGCGATTGCTGAACTTCATTTTCACACTTCTAACCAAATTTCGAAAACTTTCCAGCTTCAATGATAAGAGTTTCTGTACGTAGTACTAATTTACTTCCAATGTGACATACAGTGCTGCACTCAGTCTGATAGAATTTTGATATGTTTACCATCATTTCAGTAAACAGGTTCGTAAGGTTGGAACTAATTCATGTTTACCATCATGTTTTTACATTGTAGTGGTGTGACCACTACAGTTTTCATTATGGTCGTTTACATCATATATAAACATGTGATGTCACACTTGGGAATGTTTGTTTATGGGGAGGGGGAGGGGATTTTGTCCTAATTGAACGATGTTTGTTTATTGAGATTGTGCGATATTATGCGGCCATCCCTTATGATTGTTGAGGAAAAAAATTAGAAGATAAAATGTTATTGACCTTTGATGCAGAGAATAGACAATAAATACTGAAATAGTACAGTCAAACCATGCTAACTGTACATATTTAATGATATTAGGTAGAAGTAGGAAATAAACTTATCAAGAGTCTTTCTTGGTAACTTTCAACAAAAATTTCCACTTTTTAAATTTTTGGTGTGTATTTAAAAATTTATCACTGTAGGTGAAAAGTTTCCCTTACATAAATGTTAGATTACTAAAGAGTTTTGCAGGTTGATTCTGTTTCTTTATTTATCCAACAGACATAGCTTCCTTGACAACAATATTTTTTGCTTAGAAAATAAGTTAAAATGAACTGTTTTCAATTTCTCTGCAGTACAATACAATACAATACAATACAATACAATACAATACAATACAATACAGCACAACACAATACATCACAATAAAATACAATACAATACTTACAATACAATACAATATTTACAATACAATACAATACAACACAATACAATACTTACAATACAACACAATACAATACAATACAATACAATGCAATACAATACAATACAATACAATACAATACAATACAATACAATACAATACAATACAATACAATACAATACAATACTTACAATACAGTACAGTGCAGTGCACTGCTGTGCTGGTCAGTGCAATACAATATATCTTCATTATCCCAACAGGGCAATTCTTTGTGCGATAGTATTTAGAGAATAAAACCATACATGTAAAAATATTTAAAGCAAAGGCAGACACATTAAAACATTGAAACAACAAGTTACTAATCATTTCTGACACAGTTCAGTAAAGAAATTGCTATCGGAATGAATATTTATATGATTTTATTTTTCTCTTCAGAATAAAAATGCAAAAGAAGCTATAGAAATATGCTCAGAAATTTTGGAATCAAATGAAGAGGATTTAGATGCACTTATAGACAGAGCAGAAGCATTTATAGCAAATGAACAATACGAAGAAGGTAGGATAGTTTGTTTTTTTTGTCTAATGATCCAAAAGAAACTCTTCATAGATTATTTCAAAGGAAAAAATCCAATCAGGTTTACTTCTCCCTGTATGATTACTGCTGTCAACGTAATGTAATCTCATGAGAGTGTCAAAACAAAGAGAATGTGGTATTATGATGTCATTGCTGGAGGTTTTCCCATAAACCCTTGCAGTAATGATGTCATCACCAGAGGTTTTCCCATAAAACCTTGCATGAATGATGACATCACCAGAGGTTTTCCCATAAAACCTTGTAGGAATGATGTCACCACCAGAGGTTTTCCCATAAACCCTTGTAGGAATGATGTGATCACTAGAGGTTTTCCCATAAACCCTTGCAGGAAAAACCCAAATTGGCTGAACCCATATCAAGTGTAGTAGAGCTTCTTTACAGGATTTCAATGTTGACTGAGTTACTGAGTTGCTATTTTATCACCCCAAATCATGTAGCAGTAATAAATACAATGTACTAATTCATAAATAACCCTTATTGGACCTTTCCTTTAAAGTAAGACAAGTCTGTACTGAAAAATTAACTTTCAAAACGACGCCATTTCTCAGAAATAGTTATACCATGATTTTTATACAACAGTGAGTTGGTAAATTCTGGTGGAGTTCTACAAGAATTTTACCAGAATTTCCCTCCAAAAGAAAAGCTGTAAATTTCAGGAGGTTTTTGTTAATTCTAGGTGTTGTCGACTGCAGACTATAGAAAAGTTAGGTCACAAGCATTTACAGTGTCTTTGCTAAGATTATATACCCTCAGTTGGCAAGTGAGAGGGGAACGCTGGTGAAACTTGTACATACATACCATAATTTTTGTTTTGGAAACCAAGTTTTAATTAAACCTAATTCAGCACTACATTTTAAGTCAAAGTTTTATTCATTTTATGTTTTTTTTCTTTCAATTTTCTACAAAGCTGTTAATGATTATCAAAAAGCTAAAAATATAGAAGACAACCAGAGGACGAAAGAAGGCTACGACAGGGCACAAAAACTTTTGAAGCAATCCAAAAAGAGAGATTATTACAAAATTTTAGGTGTCCCAAGGTAAGTACTTTACAAAACTCAACATTATCATGGATGCCCATGAGGTTGTGGGTTAGATAAACTTTACATACTTGGTGGTCTGTGATACTAATAGCATTGTACATAGCGTAGAGTCATGCGCCCTCAATGGTATCTTTTGGAAATGTGTGCCCACTTCAGCTCAGTAGTAATACATTGAATGCTTTACCATATGTTGGTAACCCAGCAACTCGGCTGTCTGGCGTCAATAACATAAGTAAAACTTCTCTAAGGTTTCTTATTCAGTCAAACTGGATACAGTGATTTGTTGACTCTAGAATGCTAAATATAAAGAATTAATTTCCAAGGTTTTATTGTGGTACATTTTGTAAGGCTCTCCTCTCTACAGCAGCACAGTAATTTCTAGTCTATCAGCTAGCCCTCTGATGTTCTTCCGATAAAATACGACACACAGCCGAACAACGCTATCGAGGATGGAACATCCGAGGTCTAGCGAATGTCATCAGGATATAAATAACTGCCAATCAGAGAACCGTATTAGCGACAAGCACAAACAGAGGACAATAGCTAAATTTTCATGCATATTCATCTTAAGGAGGGGCTTGTAAATATAACCACCAATGCCTTAACTAAAATGTGTAAATGACAACGTCTACACACTCATCAAACACAATTACCATAAACTGATAAGACATAGTAATGACATAAATGTGTTTGTCAACACATGCATGCAGAGATTGAATATATTAAAGTATATATATGCATATATGGCCCAACCCACACTTATCGTAATCTCAATGGAATGTCCGGCCTGAAAATGACATTCGCTAGACTGTTCGGGCAAGCCCTAACATGCGAACTTCGCTCGCTTATAGTTATAGCATCGAAAGAAAGCCCGAACGTCTAGCAGCAAGACTAAGTAATTTCCTGAAGTGACAAGAACCATACTTACAATAGCGCCCTCTTTCTTGAATGATATAAATCCTTTTGTTTTCTCTAAGCTCTGTCGTAATACTAATTTTCCCAGAGTGACGCTGTTAAAAAACGTTGACAAGAACCATACCTGCTATAGCACCCCCTTACTTGAATTATATAAATCCTTTTGTTTTCTGTATGCTCTGCTCAATACTAGTAAACTCAACTGGTGTTTGAATCTCTTTCAGAAATGCCAATAAACGACAAATAACAAAAGCATATCGTAAGTTAGCACAACAGTGGCATCCAGATGGTTATTCTGATTTAGAAGAGAAAAAGAAAGCTGAAGATATGTTTATAAATATTGCAGCAGCAAAAGAAGTTCTCACAGATCCAGGTAAGAATCTTGCAGTGTAGGCACTGATTGGATGAAAGTGTTTTTGTAATACAGTGCCCTCAAACATACTATTTAACAATTCTTTTGTTTTCATGAAACTCTCCTTCCATGCAAGCATCATAAAACACAAGTATGGTCTGTAACCATTGTATCACAGCATCAAATATGAATCAGATTGTACTTTCCTATGTTTTCTTCTGTATTGTGCTGTGCTGTACTGTAGTGTAATGTACTGCACGGCACTATAATGTTCTGTACAGTTGTAGATCATGATATAACAAATAATCCCTTTGATATTGCACTACAGTGTATCACACATTATTACCCTTTACTGTCAGTTATTGTGTTATGGGGAAATCACACTTTGTGAGTTCACTATGGTCAATAAAAACTTGAATGTTGGGCTTAAATAAGATTGATTTCATTCATGTTCACTTTATCAGAATGGAACAGGCATGGATTCAAAATTAGGTGAAAGATATCTTCAAGCCTTGCTAAGGGATGATCACACAAGCTCATCAAACAAACATTGTTCCTTTTGGTAATCCCCCCCTATATGGATGTTGACAAGGTGCGACATCAAACATTTATATATGATTTAATCTATGATGAAAACTGTAGTGGTCACACCACTGGCACTACGATAGATGTAATGTAAAAAACATGATTGTAAACAAATACTACCAGAAACCCAGCACCATATCTCACATTAGAAGTACATTTTTTTATCAACTTATCAACATCTCAGTAGTAAATACAAAAGCTGTTATCATTCTTCGAAGGGGTGAAAGTTTTCCATCAAATGTGGTTTAATAGAAGTGCAAAAATGAAGTTCAGCAATCGCATCAACACCAGACCCCCTCCCCTAAACGAATGAAGTTTGCTTCTTGACCTTGTGTGACATTGTGCAATCATACCTAACGAACTTCCATTAAACATATTGTCAACTGCTTGCATTGTTATACTGTTATTAAACATTACAATAGAAATAGTTGACAACACATTAAACATAAGTTTTCAAATCAAGATTTCTACAGTGAATTTCCCAACACCATTCAGCTTTTCTGTTTGATACAACCCCACACAGAAACCAGGAAGAAACTGCATATGCCACACTTCAATAGCAAGATCGCATTGTTTGCTACATTTAGTGTAAATGAAATAAACCATTTAAGTGTATTGCAACTCCATGCTGACATTCAAACACCAATCTTTTCCCTCATATTAAACATCCGATGAAGTTCGAATAAATGTCATTTGTGGTGTTCATCTGATGTCTGTATGGCGACACATGTAGTTCATTTCACTTTAGACAAAATGTAGCTAGAAACTGTACTCATTCAATCTTGCTATCTTAAAGTGTAGCATGTCCAGTTTCTTATTGGTTTCTGTGTGGTTGTATCAAACAGAAAAGATGTACAGTATTGTGAAATTCGCTGTAAGTCACTACTCTCTTTTAACTTCTCATTAACACCAACTCTCTTCTGATAAGTAAAAGTTAACATTTTACATCCAAGATTTCATCAAACATAGTGAACTCGCAAGGTATCCATTCCCCTTACAAGGTAGACAATATCCAAATTTTCAACAAATGCTACAGAAGCATGTCAAAATAGTATCATAGCAACCATTGTACGAAATTTGAAGATAACAGGTCATTCACTAAAACTGTATCGATATTGATATATATATATATATATATATATATATATATATATATATATATATATATATATATATATATATATATATATATATATATATATATATATATATATATATATATATATATATATATATATATATAAGAAATATAGACTATTAATTTTGTTTACTAAATTGTTGTTTACTGTATTCTGTTTACTTTTTATTTTTTGTTGACAGAATTGAGGAAACGTTTTGATGCCGGAGAGGACCCACTTGATCCAGAACAACAGAAAAACCAGGGTAATCCGTGGGGGCAGCAGCCTTTTAATCCCTTTGGTTCTGGTGGATTTAATTTTAAGTTTCATTTCAACTAAAGATCAGCATATCTTCCTTCGTTCCTTCAGAGGCCATAACACATCGCAATGTCATACAACTATACCAAAACAAGTCACATACCAAGAATTTGCCCTATTTGACAGTGATATTGCAATGTTTCATCTAAAACGTTGTCCAACTTGAACAGATGTTGGTTGAATTTTCCAGTTTTTAGAGATTTTCAACATCTAGATTCTACCACAAAGATTTGCTGTATGAAGGATACTCCCATGTGACTTATTACCATGCCCAATGGCTACACCTTGGTGTCTTGACGATGTTCCAAATGCTGGAAGTAATCCCTCCGGAATCTCTCCTCGGTACATGTTAATCCATATGGTTTCAGATTTTATAAATGGGAGATGTGTGTATGATGTGACAGCTATTGACAATGATAAATAGCATGGAGAATTGAATCAAGTATAGATTATTCATCAGTACAAAATAATTAGACCCCCTAGCTCTCTTTACTTGAACTCTAAGTTACCAGAATAATTTGAAATGATTTCCTGTTTTCCACCATGTTTTTCATCTGCTCAATATTTTAGACATTTTTTTCAAAAAGTACTAGCACTCAGTGGTTATTTGGTTTTCTTGTTCCTAGCAGCTGTACATGCTATTTGCTTTACATGATAAAATTGTAAATAAAAGTGAAACATTTAGTTTGACAAACTACAGTATGTGATCAAGTTCATTATTTATTGTCAATGAAATAAATTGTCTTAGTAGAAAAAAGCCATTGAAAACTTCACTGCATAATATTTTACCCACAACTCTCTCTGATTTCTGCTGTTCGACATTCTATTGTTGAAGTCAGATATATCTCACCTATACACAGAGTTTTGTGGAAATATTTTTGGACATTTTAGAAGTGCAGAATTACCACTCATGAGTTTCTGAATACCCATTTTCATTGGTTCAGATAGCAAAGATTCATTGTAGAAGGAGATCAAAATTTTATAAATTTGTCAACAGACTTTCTTGAAATGCATTTAGTATATTTGCAACAAAACTAAGGAAAATATATGCACCTGTTATGACTGCCAAAGATGTCGATTTTCCTGAATAAGTATAACAAAAGAAATTTACATATTAAAACTCTTTATACAAATACTACCCAAGTTGGTGATACTTTGCCATTTAAATGTATTTTATTAAGGCGTGTTTAATTTAGTTAATTATTGGTGCATTTTAATACCACATTTAGAACTTTCTTTTTGATTTTTAAACATATTTTTGGTACATATTACTTAAATATAATTATTATGCTTAAAATGTTATGAAATATGGCTTATTACGGAAATTATAAAATAAGAAACCTGCAAGCCTACCAGTCAGAGGGAATTTTGGGTTAGGTAAGGTAAGGTACAGTGAGCTCAGTGTTTGAATAAAAAATAACGCATATATTATAGCTTGTCTTCTCATTGGATTTATGACTCCACAACACTCATTCTCTTCCCACCTTGTGCTGGTAGTAATTTCAACCTTTTGCGTAGTGTTGAAAATGTCCACATAAGTTGATTGGTCGAAGTGGGAGTGGTTGTACTACATCAGACGGGTAGATTATTCTATTGAAGTCATTATGTAAATGAACACATTCTATTGAAGTCATTATGTAAATGAACACATTCTATTGAAGTCATTATGTAAATGAACACATTCTATTGAAATGGAAATTCATCTGTGTTGGTAAACCATAGTATTCAATTTGAACTTTTGCTCCTAATACAACTTGAAAATTTACCTGAAATTTTCGACTTCACACTTCAGTCTTTGTTAACAGATTGACCCGCTATTCAGTACACGTGTAGACATTTTCAACTGAGAGTGAAAGAAGCTATTTACATTCGGGTTCTTAAACCATCACTGAACAGAGACGGAGGGCGATATAAACTTCCAGGCACCTATGACCCCTTATTAGGCTCGAGTGGAACAAAAGTTCGAATTGAATACATTCTATTGAAGTCATTATGTAAATGAACACATTCTGTTGAAGTCATTATGTAAATGAACACAGAATTAGCATGAACAAGTGTGATAATTTACATGATAGTGATATTACGCAAATTCCTACATATGGGGCTTTCCAATAAGTCTTTAGGGGTGTAACTAAAGTAACAAGTCAGAGGGAAATACTGACCGTTTGTTTATTAAAGTTTTAAAATTTCAACAATAAATGATACTTTTCATTCAGATAGATGCTTGATGGGTCGCCATTGTACAATCAGTGGTGTGATTTTTCCAATCCTGCCGTAGAGGGCGTCATTTGATATAGGGTCAGTCGGGTCATGATCCATAGTCTCTGTTACCCAGACTTTCGCCGCTGCCTACGAGACCTCCCCAATCGAGGTCTCGACTGGGTGGTCTCGTAGAAGAGCCGTCATAGTGGTGAGAGTCTGGGTAACCGAGACTACATGACCCCCCCCCCAGTACACACAGTGTAGCTGTCGAGTTATACAAATATACATGTTACACAAAAAGGTGCTCGATGTTTTTACAACTCAGTTGATGTACATGTATTGTGTTTTTGGTAATGAAATAACAGAATGGAGAGAACGTATGTTATACTACACACCAATACTACGAACAATTGTCACGTTCACTAAACTTACTAACCTTTTTTTAACAAATGAAAATGGAACACAGTGAGTACAGGTCTATATACAAGGCTACATATTGACATATAACAGCAGGGCCATTGAATACACAAACCAAAAACGTGCCTGGGGATTTATCGGACAATTTCAATATGGTAAAGTATAACCACTTTATCTACAGAGACGGGCCTATGTTTGTCTTATTTGAAAGAATATTTGCCAAACAAACAAATGTAAATTAGTTGGGTTTTATCAATTATAGATTTAGTATCTAATAAAACATACTCTAATTGAATGTCAACCTATCAAAGTACTGTAACCTTTGACCTACATTTTTGATTGACAGGTGTCATGTTCATTTCATCCACTGTCAGAATGCAGTTTAGGGTCGCCGAATTTCCCGACCTTTATATTCTGTATTGTCGTATTAACATTAACATAGCATGGCCTCTACATTTTAACAAAAACACGTAAAGATTTCTCTGATAGAAATCAACCACATCATCATCATCCCAGTTTCTGGAAAATATGCGTGTGAAATGGCGAGTTGGGTCCGTACATGCATGCAGGAGGCTCCGACTAGAGTACGGAGTCAGATACATTTGGTCGGTATGACTCCGTTCTCAGTCAGAGATCCAAATGGTCTCAAACTTGCGAACAGCGCATCCGACTCGACTAAATAATGAGATAGTGGACCCTCGTTCGCTGACAAACCCCACACACTCATATGATAAACGTCTTGTACGTGTATAATAGACGGGTATTGTTCTAATTATTATATACTAATTAGTGAACGAGGACACAACATCTCATTATCATTCACAACCCGTCTTTCTAGAGCCGTGCAGTTCGCAAAATTAGAAATCATTTAGCAAGTTGCAATTGTGGGAGAGAAGTGTGATTATCTACTGACAACTAAATTTTACATCGAGAAAATCGGTGCCGAAATCAAAAGTTTCGGCATCGGTGTTTGATCGCAAGTTTGAGATCACTTGGATCTATGAGAACGGAGTCATACCAACCAAATATATAGTGTACAGTGAATTTCACAATACCGTGAAGAGCTTTTCTGTTCGATACAACCACGCAGAAAGCAACAAGAAACTGCGCATGCCACACTTCAATAGCAAGGTCGCATTTTTTGCTACATTAGTCTAAACGAAATAAACCATTTAAATGTATTGCAACTCCATGCAGACATTCGGACGCCAATGTTTTTCTTAGTATCAAACACCCGATGTATGAAGGGCTCGTAAAATGTCCTTTGCGGTGTTCATTTGATGTATGTACGGTGGCATGTGTAGTTCATTTCACTTAGACAAAATGTAGCAAGAAAATGTACTCATTCAATCTTGCTATCTTAAAGTGCAGCATGTCCAGTTTCTGTTTCTGCGTGGTTGTATCAAACATAAAATCCGCATGGTATTGTGAAATTCGCTGTACATGATAAATGACTCCTGCTGAAGTCAGAGCCTCCTCGGACTACCATGCATACTGATGTCCAAGCGATAATGTAGTCCCTTCATTCCCCAAAGGCTAGGTGTGCATGTATGATGGCATGGGCATAAATGAAAAGAAAAGATGAGGAAGATGGATAGCCACAGATCTACATTTATATATATATATATATATGATCGCACTATGCGTGAAACTCCGAGTTACAACCAAGAAAGAGTTCTAGAACTATCAATTTGAAAACTATTGCGCTCTGCCACTGCGGTATAGAGCACTGTCTTAGCAGATTGATACTCACCGAGTTATATATATATATATATATATATATATATATATATATATAATATTTATATAAAAACCTTTGGAGGCGACCTTTTGTGAGTGCTTTTTTATCAATAATCTCATTAGGTTGAACAATTATGTTTTAATTTGCCGATTTAAGCGACCGGACAAAATTATAACGAGAGGGACTGGTCTTTTCATTGGGGGGCACTATTTTTCAAGTAAGTGGTTGTGGGAAGATCGCGTGATCATATTTTTGACAACAGATATTCCAATGACATAGAGGAGAGTCAGTAATTGTTAAGCAAGGGCTTGGGGAAGGCTCGGTCTTTTTCATGTACTCAACTTCTGTAAAACACTGCTTCTCCCCTCCCCGCCCCCATAATTTGTGGCCGTCACCTAATTCCTATTACACAGTACAAGTACAACTGCCGACATCAGACCGTGAATGAACAGTGCAATCAGCATGAAGGGAAAGTAAGCAACTGAATTGGATTAATAACACTTGGCACAGCATGTTGTGTGTACAGAGACTTTCCATCATTTGATAAGAACTGTTTTATGGCCACTTTAAATGATACTTCAGGTTCACAAACAAATTTCCAGTTCCATGTATACATAAAGAGGCCATAAACTGTTCTTACTAAGTAACTGTATGTGTTTTGTATTCAGTGATCGACATCAAGCAGGTGTGTCAGTTAATCAACGATATTGATTTCTGAAGCAATGACAGTAAATTATTTGTCGAACCAGACGACGAACTGTAGCAATAACAGTAAGATAAAACGTCAGTAAGATTGGTGGCGACCAAGACAGCGATATTCAGAGATATGAGAGATTTTTGTCGAATCAGGTGATACACTTTTTAAGATGGTATGATTTAAGGGTACATACATACATACATACATACATACATACATACATACATACATACATACATACATACATCATACATACATACATACATACATACATACATACATACATACATACATACATACATACATACATACATACATACATACATACATACATACACACACACACACATACATACATACATACATACATACATACATACATACATACATGCACACATGCACACATGCACACATGCACACATACATACACACACATACACACATACACACATACATACACACATATACATACATACATACATACATACATACACACACACGCACGCACGCACGCACGCACGCACGCACACGCACACACACACACACACACACATACATACATACATACATACATACATACATACATACATACATACATACATACATACATACATACATACATACATACATACTTACATACTTACATACATACATACATATTCTTTAACAAAGGATGCAAGGCAAGGTGTAAGTAGGTCACCACCTGACATATCTATACGTACATAAACAAGGAGACATGTAAATCTTGCATTGCATCTTAACTATTTATTGGGTCAATTCTTTCCCGATAATGATAATGTTTTAAATGATAAAATGAAACGTATCCGTAAGGTCAGGTTAAGGCAGGTACCATTTCCAAGACTAGGCAGAAATTAACATATTCTGTTTTCAAATAATACTTTTTCATGTAATGTCGACATGTCTTTTTGCTTGTGGACATTTGTCCACTTTCATTCAGTGATGTATATCTCCATCATCAAGTAATTTAGCTGATAGCCAATTTGCTATGGTCGGGACCTTAGAACGGATAACCATGTTCGAAGATTATTGCCGATTCCAAGATGCATTGCGCGTCCCTCTATTCAATGCCACTGTGTACGCACTGAGGGGTTAATTTGCACGCACTACTCAAGCGAATCGTTGTCACTTGATCATACCTTGTGTTCAACCATAAAATCCCTCTCTGTCATTGCTGACGTTTAGTCCTTGTTCCATAAAATCATTCATAATCAAAGAGGTCAACATATCTTTCCATCATTTTCTGAATGTTATTTCAAACGTAAAAAGACAAAACAAGACTAAACGTAACAACATAAGCGACGTCATCTCGCGCAATGCATCTTGGAACGGGAAAATCAACTATTGACGTGTGGCTGAAGCCTCGTTCACATTGACATACGTCATATCCGGTTGAACTATGCAAACTGTAGTATAGGTGTATCGTTGTCATATTCAAAGTCAAAAACTTGAACCTTACGGGTACATAATATTAAACCAGGAGAAGAGTGTTTATAGATGACAGAAAAGATCTATCATACCATGTCATACCAGGAACCGGTACACAGTAAAGAAAAAGCTATAAAGAAGAATAGTTGCAACATTTTTGGATTAAGTTTTAAATTCCCAGCATTGAAATTTGATTATGAATAATTGCACATGCTCTATGCCCAAGAAACCCGAGTTATACATATATAAGAATATAATATAATGCAGTGCTCAAAGAGCTTTACATTTATAATGTTACGTGTTTGTAAATATTGCATTATTCTATTTGTTAGATTACGAATTATTTTGATACTCAAATTCATATAGAACAGGCAATGTTACAGATGTCATATCCGGTAAGTTACACACGTCATATCCGGTGTGGAAATTAAGGATCGACAACAGCATCACACCAACCAGATATCCAGGCAGTATTGCTATTTGCTTCTGGGTTACCAGCAGGCAGTAAATTATTAACGTCATAAATGAACGGACTACCAACACTATGTGTTCTTTCAGTACGTAACATCCGTTGCAGAATCAACTGGACAATTGTTAAGTTATCTATATCGCTCGACTCGCTTGTGTCAACTAGACAATACAAACAAAAAGAGAGGTAAACGTTATTTGCTTGAATTCTGTGAAATAAACTGTTTTGATTCCAAATTTATATAAAGAACGCTAGATTATTGTGAGTGGAATAAGGGGAGAACCATTTGATTTCTGGGGGTATGGAGGAAGTAGGTATGGGAGATATTATTTTTTGTATTTCGTTATATTTGTTGTTCCTCAATTTTCATTGTCAACTTGAGAAAGATTTATTTGTACATCTTTATAAGAGATTTATATTGAAAGAAAAATATATTGATTTTAACACTAGTTTATTGACTCCTGTCTTGTTTTTTTAAATTGTCTTAATTTACAGAAGCCAAATAGTCCCCTTCAGATATTGACTGTGTCATTGAGATATTGCAACAAAAATCCCGAAATATGTTTTCTTGGGTCAGAAAAGGAAAGGAAAACTTTGTGTGCACTTGGGTTTAAAGCAGAGCTATATAGTGCATGCTTTAATGATAAGTGCTGGAAAAAAACAGGAATTTATACTTGTATTAAAAACCATTTGCGCCGCCAAAGAATACATGAGAATAAGGTTTCCAAATTTGGTTATTTCTGGTGTATTGTGACAAATTTTTTTTTCACTTCTGTCTGTTATGACAATTTTTTTTTCTCAAGCCATTACAGGATCAATTTTTTTTTTCTGGTTCACCCGGAAATTTTTTTTCTTCTCAAAATCCTCCATACCCCCCCCCCCAGAAATCAAATGGTTCTCCCCTAAGTATCTATACGGTAATGTTAACAAGCCTCGTTTTCAAATCTTAAGGTCATGATATTTACCTTCAAGGTCAAACAAGAGAGAAAGTGGGACGCCATCACCGTCAGCTGGATTTGGTTGAGGTGTCGTTTCACCTGGTAAAGTGACATTATATGTGGTGATTAGAGGTGTAGTTCCAACTGGAAATATAGAATCTAGAAGACAGAAAAAGAAGGAAATGTTATTTACAATTATAATTTGTAATGGTTGTTCTTGAAAATCCTAAACTCTGTCTAACCAGAACTCTTTCTATTTGTATGTATGTATGTATGTATGTATGTATGTATGTATGTATGTATGTATGTACATGTATGTATGTATGTATGTATGTATGTATGTATGTATGTATGTATGTGTGTGTGTATGTATGTGTGTGTGTGTGTATGTATGTATGTATGTATGTATGTATGTATGTATGTATGTATGTGTGTATGTATGGGGGTGGATGGGTGCAGCATCATGTCCGTGCAAGCAAGCATGTGTGTGTGTGTGTGTGTGTGTGTGTGTGTGTGTGTGTGTGTGTGTGTGTGTGTGTGTGTGTGGATGTATGTATGCACGTACTAAGTATTTTAGGCAGATGTGTTTGCTTGTTTGTTTTGAATTAAGGTGGGGTTTATGCTGCTTTGCTTAATAGAGTGTGCCAAAATCATTATGCCAGGTATTCTATATAGTATTAATTAAATCACTGCATAATTACTGTGAAACAGTGAGTTATTCAACCAGCTGCTTGCTGAAAATGAGAAACTTACTTGTGTCGCTGTTTATTCTTACAGGATATAAGTAAGAAGGTTCACCATCAATAAACTTGAAATCACGCCCGTTTAATATTCCCAGACCACCACAGTCCGTGAATAAACAATTAGACCTGTAAACAAAAATTCAATACATTCATATAATGTAAACATTCCTAAGCAGTCTGCTATCGATAAAGGCTCAATGTAGTAATTTAAAAACAATTTTTGTATGTGTTATGGATCTCAGAACTAAATTAATTCAATTCAGTAATTTTCGTTATGAACTCTAAAATGATGTCAAAATGCGTTAAACTTTGTACAATACAGTGATATTCTGTTTAATGTAACAACAGAAATCTCCTTCATCTCCACATCGCGCATTTCGGAATTAGGTCTAAATTCTACTATTTTGGCAATCTTGACTAAAGGTCAAGAAATCCTACGTGCTGGTGCATGACACAGATGCTCAAGATTACGTTTATTGGGCAAACATGATGACAGATTCACGGTCATCATGGGTAACGGTTTTGTGCAAGGTACGATTGAAGCGTCATTAAGTTTAATATGACGTAATGTGTTAATTATAGAACTTCATCGTATGATTTCATTGTTCTGTGAAAGTATGAATATCATATTGCACAACTATTTTATGGTCTTTGAGATATGTACTTATATTACTAATCTAGATAAGGTGATTGGATATTGAACACCAGGTGATGTCTTTCATAAGTTAAGAATATGTCATACTCTAAGAATAGGGATTTGTGTAAACTTTAAAATGTATTTAAGTTGGGTTTTTCACCCATGGGTGGGGGGGGGGGGTGGAGAAAAAGATTGATCATGTAATAAAATCAACCAAGTCGCTAGCTTGGCGTTCGTTGAAACCAGATATGAACGTTTCCGATGGTTGTGAGTTCAGTTCTACACACAGTCCAAGACGGTACAGTACCTCATAGATTGAGAAGAAACTGGATGGCTGGCTGATCCAATAGTCTACAACGTTATAGTCTTAAATGGAACTGACTGACAATTGAAATAGCAGTGCGAGTGAGTACTTCCCCAGATATATCGATAACTGCACGGATAGCCAGTCAACAACGTTTCTTATGTTACTTTTGTATTCTTTAACATGTTTATTAATAATTTACTTGCAATAAAAAGATTGATTGATTGATCATTTATTTATTTAGTTATTTATTTATTTACATTGTATTATTTACAAGTACATGAATAATTTAGAAACAAACTGAAGGTAGCTTAAAGTGGCCGTAAGGATGACAAATTGATATTTATTTTTACTGTTTTCCTACGTGAAAAAAATGTGAAACAAAATACATACATATACATATACATACACATACACATACACATACACATACACATACATACATACATACATACATACATACATACATACATGCATACATGCATGCATGCATGCATTCATGCATGCATGCATACATACATACATACATACATACATACATACATACATACATACATACATACATACATACATACATACATACATACATACATATTATCCTAGTACACGGTTAACGTGGAACAATCTCACGAATGACATTGTCTGCTCTGCTCCATCTATTGGAATATTCAAAGAAGAAGTGTCCAAACAAATCAACGCGTACAGTCTTCATGCTTACTAGAACTGCCCACACACACATGCGCACATTCATGACTTGGTGTGATACTTATTAGTGTTACCAAGGCAACATGAACAGAAACCTACCTAACAGCAGCCTTAGATGCACCTATATCATCAAGAGCAAGAAACAACAGGTTGTGTTTAGAGTCTCCTCCATTAAACACCATATCCGATTGGTCTTTTCCATTACATTCAATGTCGGACACATCTACAATCAATCAAAACATGTTTGTACATCCCTTTCTATTCACCTACTCGTTCCCTTCTTAGGTAGGTACTAAGGAATGACTGACAGCACGGAGTTGAAATATCGACAATCTATATTTGTTTGGAATGAAATGGGCTGTGCTGGTACGTAATAAAACTTACGACTAAATAGTTCATTCCTTTCAAGAACGTTAGCATAGTAGGCATACTTTACATACATATGTACACTAATATATCTCATGGTTTGTTTCTGAAAACAAGTCTTCATAGAAGACATAGCACCCCCTCAACTACTTTACTGCTGTGACTGAATGGTGACATGATCTTAAAAGAAGGCAATGACTGAATAAGGGGTACACCATTTGATGGGGGGGGGCCCTCTGGAGGGTTTTTGAGAAAAAAACAACTGTTGCCAGTAAAGCAGGAAAAAAGATTTGCTGACCAGCTCAAGACAGAAAAAAAATTGTTTCCAGGGGGTAATGAACTTTAAAAAAATTGTTGTGCTGCAAGTGCAGAAACCAGCTACAAATGTCAAATTCCCAGGTACATGTGTTTCTGGCACCACCGCCTACGGCAGCAGCACCGAGGCTTTTTAAATTTCTTGTCAAAGGTTTATACTAAATGGTGGCAAATACTGAAACAAACTAAAACACTACCATCAAATCAAATTACTAAGACTGACCTGACTTAGTGCCTTGAATGAATCCTGTTATTTTTCATAATGATAAAATAATTTTAAATGGAATGGCATGCAACAACATACTTTGAGGATTTTTCTTGGTGTTAGTTTTCTGAATTCAAATTTCAATTGTGTTCAGGAAAGGGTATTGCTACCCCCTTGACATGTTAAAATGACACCAGATAGTACTCCTTTAGTTCTTCAATTTAATGTATGTATGCAAAATGTGGATTGACACACACTAGACTACGGTTGTTAGTAATATCCTACATGACACGAAAACAATTTACTGTCCAGTTCCTCTGGAAAAATAAATTACTGCCATGGTGGTTGAGAATAAATGCTGTTGGGTCAACACCCCCCCCCCAATCAAATGGTTTACCCCTAAACACTAACACGTGTCTGTGATATGCCACACATAAATGTTCCAGATGGTCTGCAATATGCAAGAAATGGCTTGATTCTGTGATAGGTCATCAAATGGCTAGAAATCTTGATAATTGATATAATTGAAAGTCAGAACTCTCGAATACTAGATAAAGGACACACTCCTGACCTTGTCAGAACCGATTTCAACATCTCCACGCCACAACATTATCCCAAATATCTTAATCAAGTATTCCAGTTTTACTCCTGTGATGTGAGACCCACTCCTCTCCTCACATGACAACTGACAATTGATTCACTGCATGGTTGTCAGCAGTGATGTGATTTATATGGTCTGATATTACGGTACCTAACCCTAACCCTAACCGAGGTGGCAGCAGTAAGATGTAGAACTGGTTGCAGAGATCGGATGCCAAAATCACAAAATAATGCAAAATTCGGCAATGCAATGAACCAAAGTAAAAGGTGACCCTCCCCTAATCCCGTTTTCTAAAATATGGCCTTCCCCAAGAACCCATTTATAAGTACACAAAGTGCCCCCCCCCCCTCTGCTTATTCTCCCAGCACTCCTTCCTGTAATTTACTAAATTAGTTTGATCAGACGGATGACAAGTTCGACTTCAATAGGATCAATGCTGAATCAGAAACAACCATATTACTATATGTGAACATTTCTTATCACAAAACCCAAAAAGTTACAAAAACCAAAGTATATCAAATACTTACTGTTGACCATCTTAAGGATGGTTGGAAACCAGTCGATAGCATGGATCATTCTAAAAGAATAACCAAAAAATGTAACTAGATGGTGTCATGCTAGTGGCCAACAGATATACTAGGATTTTTTGAAAACACCGAATGTACACTGAATGTGTTCATTTTTTAAATGTGTAAGTACACATATAGATAGAGTAAGTGCGGGGGGGGGGGGGACAACCCGTTTGGTGCAATTGCTGAATGTGTTCATTTTTTAAATGTGTAAGTACACATATAGATAGAGTAAGTGCGGGGGGGGGGGGGGGCAACCCGTTTGGTGCAATTGCTGAATGTGTTCATTTTTTAAATGTGTAAGTACACATATAGATAGAGTAAGTGCGGGGGGGGGACAACCCGTTTGGTGCAATTGCTCGTAGTAAACAGGAATGAGACATCTTTCATGTAAATACATTATTAAGCCTAACAAAAAGAAAATGTGTGGTTTCGATTACGCTCAATTTTAGGAATAGGTAGATTTTTTTTATACATTTTTTTTTAATTTTCATGTATGAATGTCTACTTCAGGTAGTTGTGTTTTCGTTGTTTTCCATATGGTCTCTGTGTTATTGGTTTCTTCTCATAAGATGTACAGTCACTACAGATGGAAAGAACCTTTTATATTGTCTTTTTAAGTTGATGTCAGTTTCCGCATCCACTATTTCTTGTGAGACTTCATAATTTTCGCGATTTTATTATTTTTTTCTCGTATACGTAAAAAAAATTTAGAGTCGGCAGTGGGGTTGGGTAACCGGAACCAAACAATTTTTTTCTTTATCCCTTACATGAAATCTTTCCTTAACTCACTACAAACAAACGCACTATTTTTAAATTTGTTCGCAGATTGTAACTATAAAGAAAACATACTGATATACAGGAAGTATATTGCACTGTGAATCTTTTTGGAAAAAAAAGTCATTCTATGATAGAATCAGGTATCAGATTTGACATGTCTAATAATGAGTAGATAATTAATATTTTTTATCCATTTATTTATTGACATATCTATTGATTAATTAGTTGATTAAATTACATTATAATATGTTCGTTTATTTTTATCTAGCCATTCGCCCATTGTTCATTTTATTCATCCATCCATCCATCCATCCATCCATCATATAACTCATTAATTTATTCATAAATTGTCGAAAAGATCTCGATCATTAGGAACTGTGTACTTACCCATCACTGACAGACCCTTTAACTTCAGTATTCAACATATTTCCCCAGACGAATGTTGGCACCCTCATACCGCCCTCATACACTGTACCCTTGTTACCACGGTAAGGAATGTTATTACCACCGTGGGCTACATCACCACCATTCTACGTTGAAGAAAGAAAAAAAGGTAAATGCTTCTTGGTCATTATGGTTTGACGTGAGCATCAAGCATGCCATGAATCACTTACGTGGTGACTAGTCCCCTCCCCCCCCCCCCGACATCATAACAACATCACATACACAGTGTTTTATCACACACAAACCCGGCAGAACCCTTTCAAACACTGTCTATATATATGTCATTGCTTATGTAGTGTTCATGGTCAAAATGTTCCAAATCGCCACTTAAGCCCCCCCCCCCCCCCAAAAAAAAAGTGTTGGTTCCGGTAACCCGACTCAACCTAGTATTTTACTTCGCACCATTTTTTAGGTAATTCGAAAACAATATCGGAAATTGAACAAATTTGCAAAGTCACGTGAGAAATAGTGAGATTTGAACATGTCATCGACTTGTGTGACCCATATCGAAAAGACCATATGGAAGGAATCTAGATAAACAAGGGAAAACATTACCTGGACCAGACCAAAGAAAAAGAGTTATAAAAAAATAATAAAATCCTACCTACCCACCCTATTTGGAAATTGGGCGTTATCAGAACCACACAATATTTTTTTATTTGGCCTTAAGCAAAAATAAAAAAAATTGTTTCCGATAACATGATTTCAAAAAATAGGGTGGGGGGGTGGGGTGGGTGGGGGGGTCAGAATTTTTATTTTTTTATTTTTTTTATTTATTTTTTTTTTTAGAGAAATTTATTTAACGCTAAGACCAGGTACTTGTTGGTCAGAATACTTCTGTGATAGTTTGATGATGTGGATAAGACCTAATAAAAAAAAAAAGTTATTTGGTTCCGGTTACCCGACCCCACCTAGTTTTTTCACGCCGACTATAAACCTTTTTTTACGTATTCGAGAAAAAAAAAGAAAATCGCGAAAATCATGAAGTTTCGCAAGAAATAGTGGATGCGGAAACTGAAATCAACTTAAAAAGACAATATAAAACTGTTCTTCCAATCTGTAATGGCTGTACATCTGATGAGAAGAAACTAATAACACAGAGACCATATGGAAAACAACGGAAAACATAATTACCTGAACTAGACACTCACATATGAAAAAAAAAATTAAGAAAATAAAATAAAAAATCTACCTACCCCACCTATTCTAAAATTGAATGTAATCGAAACCACACAATATTTTTTTACGCATAAGAAGTAAATGAAGACAATTGTATGTGAAGTAGACGAAAACAATATACAGGCTGAATATATATAATTGACTTACTGTCTGGAAAGACGTGGTTTCTCTAGTGATATTGAAGTGGCCATATGGATATGGATGAGGATTGGATATTTATTTTGGATTTTTTAATTTATAAACCAATTTTATCAAGGTTTCCTATTTGAGTCCTCCTTTGTAACTCAATACATTACCGTTGAAAGATCAAGAAATGTATAAAATTTTTGTTATTGTATATTAACAAACCTGTTACACATGTTTGAATTTGTTGCAGTGTAATGAGTTACAAATACAGACTTAGTCAATGTTGTTTGATATTGACTTTTCAAGCCATGATAAAATTGCACCATAAATTAAAAATCCAAAATAAATACCCAGTCCTTGGCCATTTTAAAATTTAAAGATAAACCAATTATACTTTTAAGAAGAAAAATTACACAAAAATTATCTTTTGAATGTAAAAATATAAAAAATAAATAGAAATGTGTTTTAATGTAAAAAAAAATGTTTACGTTCGGCGGTTTAAATTAGTGTCGGTCGGGTTATCGAAAACACAATTTTTTTTATTTGGCCCTATTAGTATCATGCGTATGCTTGTAAGAAGAACAAGTTAAACAATATGCAATTCTCGGTACCTGCAATAGCATTTTTTACCTCATACCAGAGTTTGTCAAATTAGAACAAGACAACCCCCTTATTTTCTTGCGCACCTATAGTATATAGGGTAGTGTATGGAGAGGAAGTTATGGGGTCAAACAAGAAATCAAATGGCCATTTTTGTAACAAACCTAGGTGGTAGAATTTTATTGCAGGCACAAAGAATTTCAACATGTCATATCGAGCATTTTCTGAAGTTCTTTATACCTCAGACCACTGTATTGTTACTATAGTGATATGGGTTGATAGACAAGAGTATGAAACGATATTCTTTTGTCAAATACTACAAAAAGCAATATCACGAACACGCTACATGCTTTTCTTATATGGAGAGTGCAACATTCCTTGATTATGTAAGTTAACATTGAAATGAAGGTATCGTAACAGATTTAACCCCACTACTACCCTACGTAATATAGCAATTGGCCAGGGTGCAATAACCTGAAGTTAAGTGTTCTGCTACGTTACCTGATAGAACTATAGTGATTCAAGTTGTATGACAGTATGTACTTACGCCACTGAGAAAAAGAATAAAGGTGTCGTCTAACATCTTTTTCTTCTTTAGTGCTTTCTTTACTTCTTTGACTGCTTCGTCCATCATGTTAGATAAGGCTTGTGGAAGGCAAAGTAGAATAGCAAAATCAATTATTGCATGGCGTTTGATAATATTACAAAACTGGATTTGTGAGATCTCATTCATTCATCAAATCGTGTATTGTCTTGTCGTTCATTTTGACTCTGGTTTGGTCGAGCACAGGTCCGGGGCACAGATATTGTTACGAAAACATTAATATAGGTCAAAGTTCATACACATGTTAATTATTCTAAGGGTAAACGTTGTACTGGTCTAACTGTAAGATGCGACACTCATGCCATGCTATCAGCCAGACTCATAGTCTGTGCTAAACTACCAGTCTGTGCCGGCTAGATCAAAAGACTTAGGCCGCGCCTTGAACTTGTCATTAGAAATTCAAACAGAGGTCATTATGTAGATGAAAAATCAAGTAGACAGAATAGTATCTGCTTCTGATGTTAAGAACGATTGTTGCTATGGTGATACTTGTTAATTGTCTGTACTTGATAAAATACCAAAATTTGGCCGGAAATTTATAAATATTCTATTGACGTAACATTAGGTGGCTGGTCTCATAAATCAACATTGAACGAAAGGCTCGCATTGTGGCCAGGTAGACACCTATTAGCATAGCGATATTTGATTGGCTGCAACCCAATCTGGTTGGCTTGTGCAGGATATTGGGTAGATTAGTACAGTCGTAGTTAAGAAGCCTGATATGGCTGATCAACACGACGTATATCTTATAGTCTAAAGTTGTACATGCCAGTTTTATAAAAGATGGGCAGTCAAAGGCTAACGATTTTGTGTCACTGAATGTAAACGTTGCAATGTTAGACAAAGCTTGTCTTGGAATGCTGCATGCTGAAACTAAGGAATTAATCATGGCAATAGTTATCCTGAGCTAGAACAATAAATATACATGCTTACCAAGGAATTTTCTTCTCTCTGGATTGGTTTCGGAGGCGAATCGATCTAAGTATTTTGTTGGCGCCTATAAATTACGAAAAAAGGAGACTATGACACATCGTCATCGGTTTCATTGATAGGCTTAGGTTGTGTCACATGGCATGGACTTGTGACCAATTGTGACCTCAATTTGCATATACGGGCACTATTCGTTTTCTTTTTTCCATGGGCACTTTTAATGTAGCACGGATCCTACCGGTGATTTGCTTTGATTAGTAAAAGCATATGAACCTGAGATGTGATGTGTTATTATAAAACACTTACTGTCTGGTTATATTCTGGCACTAGTAGACTCTATAACCCCATATGCTGCTATTCCCGGAAACAGTTAGAACATGACAGCCATTGGGATAATAGATATCAAATAATGCCTTCATATTATATTGGTAATAAGAAGGTGTTCATTATTATATTGGGCTGTTGAAATATAATACTTTATTGGTTTATTTTGGCTTCTAGATATTTATATGGCATTAACAATATTTCAGATTGAGAGTTCTGTCAGATGATCATAGTAATTAGGCGTTTCCATTTTGTAAAATTATCAAGTTCACAACAAGACCAATTATCAAGTTCACAACAAGACCCAATTATCAAGTTCACAACAAGACCCAATTATCAAGTTCACAACAAGACCCAATTATCAAGTTCACAACAAGACCCAAGCAAAACACTCATCAAAGATACAAACTGGAAAATATATTAATGCAATTAAAAATACGCTGACAACTCAGAGCGGTTGACAATTCAAAAGGTGTAACTATAACTCGCCTAACAGCCATTAATATTCTCACCTGTCCTTCCAAGTCTACAAACAGTCCTTAGAATTGCTGACAGAAATAATTGTGTATTTACTGGATTGAATATGACTCTCATACCAAACAAGTTTGATCAGGGAAACTGAACACAATTATAATTTCCTCTGTAATCCGAAGGTATTCTGGTAAGTGGCAAGATCAATAGTTCAATGTAGGATATAAAAAAATTTATTCTTTTACTTTAGGGGTGGGGTGGTTTGAGCCATTTTAGTTTTCATCCTACAAAATCGGTCTTACTTTTAATGGATGTTTTGTACCCCTAAATACAAATATTTCTTTTAAGAAATATCACATTGAGAAATGGAAGAATGTTTGATATAGTAAATGCATGGCACTAAAATAAAGTAAAGTATCAACAAAAAAGTATTATTTATGGTAGTTTTATATTCCTAGCACTACATTTGAAATTGATTGTGTGGTTTGAAGCAATTTTCAATTTTGGTCAATATAGTTAGAAAGGGGTCTGAGGCCTAAAGTATAAGAATTAGGTTTTTAACTATTGATCTCGCCCCATCAGACTGTAAATTGATTCTACGATTTAATCTCACCTGTAAAGGCGCGCCAGGTAACTGGAATGAATAATACATAAAAAGAGGATTCTCCTTGGGGTTGAAATCTTCTATAATATCAACAGCACGTTTCTTGATTTTGAGCTGCAAGATATAATTGGAGGAAAAAAATAACAGACACATGGAGACGGTTATGATAAAAAAAAAAGATTATTGAAATAATTAGATGTTATTCGTCAACATTTTCTTCGTTCAAGCAAATACGAGTGACCTAACGGGCTTTGTCATTACGAGTCGCTAGACGAGTAGTGACAAAACCTTGGGTCTCGAGTATTTCCAGCTGAGTGAAGAACAATTTTGGAGAATAACATAGTTATACCAGTGCCAGTAGTACGAATGAAAAATCGGAAAAAGTAATGACTCATATTTCGAACACAGCAGAATTAGTGACGTAGACACGCGTTGTCGTAACATAGACACGTGTTGTCGTGACATAGAACGACTCCGGTATAAATTCCATATTTGTTGTTCAGCTGGCTTGTGCATGGTATAATGTAAAGAATAGTCTTAAACAAAAATGGTGGGTACCGGTACTCATTAAGGGAAATGCCCCCCCCCCCCCCCCCCCATGATCGTTTCAGACAAGTTATCTATCGTTTACTTACTTTGTAAAACTTGACTGGCGAAAATCATGTTTATCGGTTATCTTTTTTTTTCTTAAAATTTCCGGGTTTTTTTTTAAGTTTGAGAATAACATTAAATTATTACGTGTCACTCTGTGAAATATCACGTGATCGTGGAACGGCTTGTTCCCAATAAAGCAAAGCTGAGGGTAATGTATACCTTCTCAGACTGCTAAATCAATATTATAGTCTTAGACACCGTGTAAAACGCACAAAACGAAACGAAATGAAACGAAATGAAATGAAACGACACGACACGAAACGAAACAAACAAAACAAAACAAAACGAAACGAAATGAAGAAAGTGAAACGAAACAAAACAAAACAAGCAGGGTAACTTAGACTTGTATAATTGTAAATATATACATACAGCAAGATGTTCACTATCACGTGGTGTTACCAATGCATCGTTGTCATAGAAATCATAGCCTTCATCCCCTGAAGAATAGTAAAGATGAATAATTAAAAGAGATGTATGAACAAATAAAAACAAAAGAAAACAAATAAATAAATAAATATGAGCATTATCAAACACGTCAGTCAACTTGAAATGACTATACAATGATCACCTTTGCACTTTTCTGTTATGGGATCACTCTACATTGTATCTTTTAGATGACATTGCCTTCAAGCTATCAATTTATGAGTCAAAATCATCATCAGTCAAAATCATCATCATCATCATCATCAACAACAACAACAACAACAACAACAACAATAACGACAACAACAACAACAACAACAACAACAACAACAACAAACTAACAAGATATAAAATGTCCAAATTCTGGTGGGCTTACCGGTTTGAGGATCTTCTGAAGTTTTTTCATAGTAGTCAACATTACCAGTGTAGGTACCGTAGAAGGTATCAAACCCACGATTTGTTGGGAGGTAGTCTTCGTGACAAAACCCAAGTTTCCACCTGTGGATAACGATACATATACAGTTATTAAAACTCCATTCACTATATTTCGTTATTATTTGTTGGTTTTACTCTCTGGCTTTTTTGTTTGTCCTGCACATTATTTTCCACATTTTTTTTATCACCACAGTACTATGTTTTTCCAGCAGTCTATTCTGTCATCTAAATGTATGCCGTTTCATCTTCCTGTTATACGTTCTTCAAAATGCTTTTCAAACTAGCCATCAGTTTTCATCTTTTAATGTTCTACACCATCACTTTGCCAGTTTTTTCTGGTATTCTACGTATTTTACTTGTTACCTGTCCTAGATTTTCTGTTCTTTTTAGTTTTCTGAAGAAGCTTTTCTGTGCAAAGCTGAAATAACGATTGTAACTGATATCCGTAGAAGCCATGTTTTGTTAACTATCCCTTTAAAGTCCACTAAACCTTAACAAAGACACATTACAGCTTAACCCTTGTAAATTGCTCATGACCAAAATGTAAACATGGATGAATAGGCCTTTCCAAAATGTGGCATGGTGGCGCTCTACTTCCTGTCTGTGTGTACCTTCAGGGTAAACATGGTATAGGTTACTTGGTTAATTGTAGAGCGCTACTGTTTGCCTTGATGTCTGAACAATACGAAAAAACATCCCCGATTTGCACTTCTACAGAATACCAAGGAAAAAAGCTCTTAAGAAACTGTACTATGAGATGATGATACCCCCAATTTGAGAGAGGGCGCCATATTCTCAATGGAATCGACCGAATGACGCAATGTTACCTGCCTGTGATGTGTTTCAGGCATACTATTATAAATAGTCCATAATTTCACATTTCCTCTCACTTTTTTCAAAGTTTAGCATGTTATATTGGGGTTTGATAAGACACCCTCGGGTTTTCGCTTGTAGTATATACCCACTATGCAACATTTTCTCATATTCCGTAAATAATGACCTAGAATCTCGGTTATTTATTCTGTGGAAAATATGCAAACTTCACTTTCCGGTATACGTCTACAAGCCAAATAACCAAACGTGGCTTGGGTACAATATGTATCAAATTCAACAGGTTTTGACTTTTATTTATTTGTCATTAATCTAAATGGACATATTCTGACACAGGTTTGACTTACTTGCCAAGAGCATGAGTTTTATAACCCAGTTCTTTTAGCTTTTCAGGCAACAGAGTGAAGCTAGATGGAAGTCCATATCCTTGACGAGGGAAATGTGACATGAAAAACTGGGAAATGGACAAAAAATGACACAATATTATATGGTAGTATGAAAAGTTTAATGTAAAAGCAAACGAAAGAAAATAAACGTAAATCAAACAAAACAAAACAAAACTTATAAATCAATGTAACTAAATCAAACGAAACCAAAATCGAATAACAGAAAATAGAATTAAGTCGAGTGAAATAAGCAACATAAATTGATCAATCAAGTTACTGTCAATCTCCATGAGCGATCAAATCCGAAGTTAAAATAAACTTAATCCCCACCCCCCACCCCCACCCATCCCTACCCCACCCATATCCCTACGTTCATATGAATAATTATCCTGTTTACCTGTGTACCAGTGCGATGAGGATATTTGCAAGTCAGTAGAGCACTTATAGTTCTATTATAAATCAAACAGAAAACAGAAGAATGTTTAGTAATATTTCTAAATGCTTAGGGGGCACAGAAAAGTCATTTTCATCAGCACTGCATCGAACAACCTCTCTCTAAAATGGGCATATCTGACTTAGAAGAGGCCTACTGTCAACTAGGCAAGGCATTATGGGAAATGCACAAAGTTAGGAGCTTCTCACCTCTTGAAATGATGCCCGCACAATACCAACAAGTTCTGGGGATCTTGAAAGAAATATTTTTCATCGTGTTGCACACCTAAACTTGATCAAAGGTATTAATTGTCATACTTACCCAACGTCAAGGGGTAGTGCGTATGAATTGGTAAACTGGTGACCCTCAGAAGCCAGCTGAAGTAATGTAGGTGTTACAGTATCGTCGTTGAAGTCATTCCAACCTATGTGTAGATGACACAGTCTAGTCGTTAACCCATATTTGGAAGTGCTCATTTGCATTCTATTTACATATTTTGTATTACGTTCAACATGTGACAAGTAAAAACAATAAGCGTCGGAATGTAATTGGGAAACAATTTGTTTTTGTGTCGTTAGTATTTATCATCTTCTTATTTACTTGTTTTAAGTATTAAATTCTTCACTCTTTACATTCCATAATTAATTATACTATGCAAAGTCAAGTTATTGAATAAATATGTTGATTATATACCCTAGTCGTCTACATCCCTGGGTCTGTCATGCTCGAAGTATGAGTCAAAACGTTCCAAATAGATATTATTTTTCCCATATTCTGCTTGAGGAGGTATAATTATATTATTTCCCAATATTTTTCTTCTCCTCAGGAAATACTCATGATCTAAGGGTCATTCATTCATTCATTCATTCATTCATTCATTCATTCATTCATTCATTCATAGACAGAATAAATCCCAAGTTTGACTTTGTAATTTACGGTACTTACCAAAGTCATTAGCTAAGAAGATTATAATATGAGGTTTTTCTGTCAGGGAAGAAACACAGATTACATAATGATATTATTGAATATTGAAATCACTCAAATTTACTCCCAATCTTAGCAATAGACCCATAAGGATTGGACAGGGTCGCTCTTTGGTTCAAGGCCTACTTTTCTATTGAATAGCTCTGTTAAACAGCTGTTTTCTCTATCTCTATTTCACTCTGTATATCTGACTCTGTCTGACCGTCTGTGTCTTTCTATGTCTGTATCTAATTATATGTCTTTGTATATCTGTTTTTGTCTGTCTCCATCTGTATATCTGTATCTGGCTATCTGTCTATTTATCTGCCCCTGTCTGTCGCTGTTTGTCTACCTGTATGCCACTGGCTATCTGTATCTGGCTATCTGACTCATCGGACTAATCAGACTCAATGGACTCATCAGACTCATCAGACTCAACGGACTCATCAGACTCATCAGACTCATCAGACTCATCGGATTCATCAGACTCATCAGACTCATCGGACTCATCGGACTCATCGGATTCATCGGACTCATCAGACTCATCAGACTCATCGGACTCATTAGACTCATTAGGCTCATCAGACTCATTGGACTCATCGGACTCATCAGACTCATTGGACTCATCAGACTCATCAGACTCACCAGACTCATTGGACTCATCAGACTCATCGGACTCATCAGACTCATCAGACTCATCGGACTCATCAGACTCATTGGACTCATTGAACTCATCAGACTCATCGGACTCATTGGACTCATCAGTCTCATTGGATTCATTGGACTCATCAGACTCATCAGACTCATTGGACTCATCAGACTCATTGGACTCATCAGACTCATTGACTCATTGACTCATCATTGACTCATCAGACTCATCAGACTCATCAGACTCATCAGACTCATTGACTCATTGACTCATTGGACTCATCAGACTCATCAGACTCATTGACTCATCGGACTCATCAGACTCATTGACTCATCGGACTCATCAGACTCATCAGACTCATTGACTCATTGACTTATTGACTCATTGGACTCATCAGACTCATCAGACTCATTGACTCATCAGACTCATCAGACTCATTGACTCATCGGACTCATCAGACTCATCAGACTCATCAGACTCATCAGACTCATTGACTCATTGACTCATCAGACTCATCAGACTCATTGACTCATTGACTCATTGGACTCATTGGACTCATCAGACTCATCAGACTCATCAGACTCATCAGACTCATTGGACTCATCAGACTCATCAGACTCATCAGACTCATTGGACTCATCACACTCATCACACTCAACGGACTCATCGGACTCATCGGACTCATCGGACTCATCAGACTCATTGGACTCATCAGACTCATCAGACTCAACGGACTCATCAGACTCATTGGACTCATTGGACTCATCAGACTCATCAGACTCATCAGACTCATTGGATTCATCAGACTCATCAGACTTATCAGACTCATTAGACTCATCAGACTCATTGAGTCATCAGACTCATCAGACTCACCAGACTCACCAGACTCATTGACTCATTGACTCATCAGACTCATCAGACTCATTGGACTCATCAGACTCATTGACTCATTGACTCATTGACTCATCGGACTCATCAGACTCATCAGACTCATCGGACTCATTGGACTCAACGGACTCATTGGACTCATTGGACTCACTGGACTCACTGGACTTACTGGACTCATTGGACTCACTGGACTCACTGGACTCACTGGACTTACTGGACTCATTGGACTCATCGGACTCATCGGACTCATTGGAATTAGATTCGGCACTACTACCATCACTACCGCCACCTCTCCGATGGCTGTGTGCCTAGGAAAAAGGGGGAAAAGTATATCATATGAGTTCCATATATAACCAGAGTTAAACTGAATGCCTTTCATAAGGGCATGTAAAGTCTTTTTCTAGATTTTCGTTCCTACAAACAATAATTTTTGGAACATGATATACCCCTAATTGGCAATAGTTGGGGCAGGCTTTGATAGATCTGAAGTTTGTATGATTCAGATATTGCCCAATGACCGAATATCATTAATTATATATGGAAATGAATAATCTAGATTTATCGGACACGTACAATTTGTTAAGATCAACAAGTGAGGATTTGAAGCTGGTGTTCTCAAATCATTAACTAGTGAATTATATCAATGCATGTGCCAAATTATATGAAATTTGAAGTGTGCACTCTTAATATAAAGCCTAATTATTTAAAATCATTAAGTATGCAAATTTGTCATTAAAACCAACACATATATCAACAAGCATTTTTAGAACATGTGCGCATTTTATGGTTGATGTATGTACCAAATTTATATTGAAAAGTATACATTAATTATACACATTTGTCATTAAAACTAAAAGCTACATCAACAAGCATTTTTAGAACATGTGCGTATTTTATGGTTGATGTGTGTACCAAATTATATTGGATTTGAAGAGTACATTATTAATTATGCAAATTTGTCAGTAAAACTAAAAGCTACATCAACACGCTTTTCAGAACATGTCATTAGTTATGTTTGAAGTATGTACCATTTTTTTAAAAATTTGACGTGTGCATTTAGAGGTATATCCTAATTACTGAAAGTCATTAATTATGCAAATGATTTATTAAAACTAAAATCTACGTCAACAAGCTTTCAAGGACGTGTGCGATTTGTTATGTTTGAAGTATGCAACAACTTATATTGAATTTGAAGTATACATTTTGAAGATATAGCCAAACTACTGCAAATTCATGCATTATGCAGATGCTTATGAAAACTAAAAGCTACTTCAACTAGCTTTTTAGATAATGAGCGTGTTGCTATGGTTGATATATATATATAGTAAATTATAATGAATTTGAAGTTTGCATTCTTAAGGTAGAATTCAATGATTGACAATCATTAATTATGCAAATGACTCATTAAACAAACAGTTACATCAATAAGCTACATGAAACACATGCGCCCTGGTATCATGAATATATTTACCAAATTATATAGAACGTGAAACTTGCACTCTTCATGCATAGCCTAATTACTGAAAATCATTAATTATGCAAATGATTCATTAAACAAACAGTTACATCAATAAGCTACATGAGACACATGCGGCCTGGTATCATGAATACATTTACCAAATTATATAGAACGCGAAACTTACACTATTCATACATAGCCTGATTACTGAAAATCATTAATTATGCAAATGACTCATTAATGTTCGTAGCATGTTTACCAAATCCTAATTTGTTTTGGCCATCATGTATTTCATTTTGATTGAGCCAGCCGTTGTTTAGAAAATGATGACACAGACAGACAAACATACATGCATGCATACATACATACATACATACATACATACATACAGACAGACAGACAGACATCCCCCAACCCTAAGCCTGGAGTCAGAATTTACGGCGGGGGGGGGGGGGGCTTGGGAGAAATTCGGGGGCCATGAAAAAAATTGAGGGTTCAAAGGGGGAGGCATGAAAATTCTAATGGTCTGAATGATCTCTGTCTCTCTCTCTGTCTCTGTTTCTCTCTCTCTTGTATTACTCGAGTAAAATTTTCAAGTACTCTACGGTTTTCGATATTAAATGTGTATGGTTTGAATTTTTTATGCCTTTAAATGGCATCCTACATGTCCTTATCTTTTACAAACTTTGGGGGCCATTATATTTTTTGAGAGCACGAAGGGGGGGGGCAGGTTTTTTTCACCCCCAGCCCCCCCCCCCCCCGCTGTAAATTCTGACTCCAGCCTAAAACTTAACCTTCCTTTACTGAAGGTAAACACAATGAACACGATTTCTAAAGAGAACTGTGATGAATGAAATTGTAATAAGCTAGGGGGTTAGTGCCAGCAAGCTCACCTATAGTGCATAAAGATTGCAGACCTAAAATGGTTAGTAAGCCTAAAGTGCCCACAGCATACAATATACGGTTCAGAAAAGAAAAAAGATAATAAGAAAGCTTGAAAAGGAAACATGCAGTTCATTTAACTTTCTGAAGTGTTGTGAGGTTATCAGTGATATGAATTTACAGGAGAAGGGTTTTCTTGGGCATCTTGAACTAAAATGAAAGCTTACAATGGGACTCAATACATCACAGAGGGGGAGGGGGTATTTTGATTCGCCGTGAGACAATGTCCTGTCCAAAAAAAAGAAGAAAAGAAGCTGACGGGTTCACAATACTACATATAAGGAGTATGAAAACAAATGTTCTGTTACTCATCTAAAAGTACTTTATCTGCATTTTACATTTTGACCTCGTGATCGGAGAGATGCAGCTTTACCTATGCTTTTCTAAGGGTTGGGGGTCATCTGTATATCTGATATCTGAAGAACCACTTGTTTAATCAGGATTAGTAGGGAAGCCTGTAATTAACCTAAAGTCTATCCTTGGCTTTTTATCAGAAGATATCCTTCACCCCGTCTAGAGAGAGTGGGAAGCCGCGACGAAATTTCGAATTCAAACAAAGCCACCCACAGTGCAAGTAACATCATGCTGGTGTTGAGAATTTTGCCCAATAATATGTTACGTTTGTCACTGGCTGTCAGAGTGTTACATAATGTTCATATATGGTACATTTGTCATATCAGGACGCTACTTTTTACACTCTTTCCATCATTGTAACAGTTGGGGTTTAGTCATTTCCATGAAGAATGTTTGGTTCATGACTGTTCATTCCTCTAGACATGGCCATGGTGGAGGAGATTTTCAGATTCAAAGCCACGGGTAGCTTCTAGGCTAGCACGTAATAGCAGCCACTTACCTCATAACATGTGTGTAGGAACACAAATAGAGCGAGTAGCAAGGATACGGTTATCTTCATGTTTGAATCTGAACCACTTCAACAGAGATTAGATTCTGAAAAAAAATGAACGTACTTTTAGTTCATAGTAGTACGTCATGTCCGACTAATTCTGACTGTTTTGAAGGGAACATTACATGTCACTTACATCCCTTCCAATTTCCAATAATAGTTATCTCGTACCAAATTAAAAAATTAAAAAGACCTCTATCAATCTTACAAATTACCAGCACGTATTTTTTTTTCCGTTTTTACAAAGGATGTAAAAACAAACCACATGTAATGGTGGCAAAACATTTGAAGTTGAGTTTACATTGTACTTATTTATTCATTTTGATTTTATCTCTTGCAATTTGTCTGTATGGCAATTGATTTCCATCAGCTCTAGTTAGGAAATGTGCACAATTTACGGTTAAACAAATTTTGTAGCTCCTAAGACCCGCTAAATGAAACTCCAGAATTGTTTTAGCCACTCCTTCTGTCACCTACACTATAGAGGAGTGATATAAAATTATATATGGTAGCACAGGTACAATGATGCATTAAAAATAAGTGATAATCAACTACGATAACAGTCCAAATGATATTACTTGACAAAGGATGTGCATTTCACAAGGATACTTGTAAGGAGATGTCTCATAATTAGCTCTGACCTATGAAGGGGGGTACTTAGTCAGCCACCTTCCATCTTGTTTTGGGAGAAAGACAATTATTACCGTGATTGCTACTGATTGGAAGGATACATCCTCAAAAATACAAACTTTTTTGAAAATAAGACAATATAGGAGGCCATTTAGAGGCATAAAATATCAAACAAAAAACATAATTATAAAGTCTTACAAAGCTTGAATGTGGTTGAGAGACAATTATGACATGCAGTACACTATGAAGTGTATTTTGTTGTGGCAAAGCTGAAAGATATTTTTCAGATGTGGTAAATGACTTCTCTTGAACTTTAATTTGATTCCAAAAATATCATGAATAAAGAAAGAGTAAAACATTTGAAGACTTTCAGACTATCAGACTTTTGATGGCCCAATGACTGCCCTTCCCATGGTCATAAAGTTTTGCTCATTTCGTTTAGTGAATATTGGATATGCAACAGTTTAATTTTATCTCAATTCATGCTTGTATGTATCATCCGAGCAAAGTAAACCACTGACAGTACATAATTTGGAATTGACTCAAATGTATATTGTTACATGTACTATTCAGAAAATATAAAGAAATTCCCTTAATTTGGAAACAAAGTGTGCATTTCACTGACATGCAAAGCCAGCATGAGGATATTTTGCCCATCACCAAAAAAAAAATTGAAATGCCAAAAATATGGGTAGGTAGCTTTTTTTTTCTGGCCTTACCCGGATGTGCAGCAGTATAAATTAGTATATCACTGGAGGATATTTCGAATGCATCCAAGCGAATGGGTAAAAATAAGTGTATGTGGTATCTTATTTAACTTTTACGCACAAGTAAGTTATAAAATAATTTACATCTACACACTTTTAGTCAAATAGTACTAACTAATACTACTCAATGAAGTCAATTATCGTGTTGCCGTACTGAAACCGCACACAATGTTTTGTTCTCTCAGATACCGTCGCTCCTGCCCTATATACAATATCGCTTCTCGGCCTTTTGGCTAAGATCATGTGTAGTATCTGTTCTTATCAGCTTAATATCTGATACGCTGCTCATTGAGCAGCTCGATATTAAACTGATTTTTGGAAACGGGCAATGGAATAGGGGCTTGCTCCGTCCTGGCCACGGATCGACCCGGTATTGCAGTACCTCCGGGAACGGTCCACCTCTTATTGAAATCAAACAATAGAATGAAAACTCGTCTCTTTTACCGCTCAGTCTTACATCAGTGAAGGTATGCCTTCTGTTTTCCAGGACGGTGTATTTAGCGAGACTCACTATTATTACGGTCAATGTAATGTTTTCACGGATGTTGTCATACAGGATATACACTAGTATAGTCATAAAGTGTTCTGCACTCGTCTAACCAATACATTACATTGTAATTATCGCTATATCTACAACCTGCTCCACCCTGAGTGATAATTATTCGAACAATACACTTGCTTCTACTACCATAGACTGTAAATGGAGCATAAATACTCTTCAAATAAAACCATGGATAGTGAAGTACAGTCATCGCAGTCTTCATTACTATCCAAATAGCTCAGCAACATTCAACTACAAGTTTTTATCACTATCCGGTGACGTTGAATTAAACCCCGGTCCCGTTTCTGACCTCATCGGTGATAAATTCTTCATTCCTGATGACAACCAAGATTCTCATTCGTACTCACGGATAGACACTGATCAATCGAATGCATCGACAATCCTGAACACTCAACTTCATGGTATACCATATTTCACTTGCGGTCATTTAAATATACAAAGTTTACAGAGTTCATTAGATCAGCTAAAGCTCTTCAATCCATCAAGGTTCTTTGACATTCTCCTCATCACTGAAACTTGGGCATCCGACAACACATCCAACGAAGAACTAACTATTGAAGGTTATAACCTCATTAGACATGATCGTAAATATTCATCCCATGGCGGAATTGCAATATACCATCATACGGATCTTCAGATAACCATTCTGGATAATCTGTGTTCAGATAACTTAGACCCTAACCAGATCGAACAACTTTGGATTTCAGTAAGTAAACCTGTCAACTTTGCCATCGGATGTATATATAAACCACCCCGACTGCCTACTTCAAGCCTGGACCAAATTTCATCGAACATATCTTATGCATATCAAAACTTTGGTGATCACTTTGCCCTACTCGGTGACTTTAATTGTGACCTGTTGAGCCAAAAACCAGAAGCCAAAAAGTTACGTGAAATCCTCGACCTTCATGGCATGAAACAACACATTGACAGTGCTACACGTGTAACAGATAGAACAAGAACATTAATTGATCTTGTTATCACTCCTGCTTCAGTATTTCCAGCTACTTCTTCAATATTACATACTGCCCTCAGTGACCACTACTTAATTTACTCTGTCTTACCATACAAGTCCCGTCGTAAACGCCCTACGCCGACTGTCAAGTACATTCGCCCACTCAAGAAAATTGATCCATCAAAATTTATCAGTGATTTACAGAAAATTCCTTGGCAGAATATAGAAACATGCAATGATCTGAATGCTATGATTTCTATGTGGAACTCACTTTATACCAGCGTTCTTGATAAGCATGCTCCCATCATGAAAATTAAATGTCGACCCAAATCCAACCCATGGATAACTACAGAAATTAAAAGAAAAATGCAACTTCGAGACTGGTTTAGGAAGATGCACCACCGCACTGGCCTTCATGTCTACTGGATGGAATTTGTCAAATTCCGCAATATAATCAAACATGACATCACCACTGCTAAGACACAATTCTATGAAGACGTCATTACTGAAAACCTACACAATGCTAGCAAAGTCTGGAAAAGGATTAATGATCTATTAAATCCTCGTTGCACTACTCTCCCAGCTCACGACGACCCGTTACCTCTTGCCAATAACTTCAACCAGTACTTTGCCAATGTAGGTACACGCATTCAAGAAGAAATAAACACTGTTGAACCTTTACTAGATCACATCAAAATGCCACAGACTAGTTTTCAACTTTCTAAGGTCACAGAACAACAAGTAACCTCTGCCTTATCGGCATTGCCATCCAATAAGTCTTCATCACCGAATGATATTAACTGTAAGTTAATCAAACTGTCAATTCCAGCTATTGTTCCTTCATTGACATGTATATTTAACAAGTCTATTTCTCAGGGTATTGTACCAACTGATTGGAAAAAAGCTACAATTATTCCAATTTATAAAAAGGGCAAGCGTGATAAACAAGATGTTTCCAATTACCGCCCTATTTCTCTACTCCCCACTCTCTCAAAAGTTCTTGAACGTTTAGTCTGCAATCAACTTATTAGTTACTTAGATTCAAATAATATCCTCCATCCAACTTTTTCTGGTTTCCGTCCAAAACATTCGACAGCTACATTATTACAGCGTATGTGTGATGATATACTTGATAACATGTTCAATAGGAAAATTTCATCTCTTCTTATGTTAGACCTTTCAAAGGCGTTTGATTCAGTCAATCACACTATCCTTCTCAGTAAACTTCAACGTTACAACTTTCATCCATCTGCAGTTCAGTGGTTCAGAAGTTACCTATCAGGTAGAACTCAAAGTGTAAAAGTTGGCAACATATCTTCAAATTGTATTCAGGTCAAAACTGGAGTACCTCAAGGCAGTGTCTGTGGACCTTTATTATTTGCACTATATATTAATGACCTTCCTACTTGGCTTCACTCAAACACTCCAATTTATGGTTTTGCAGATGACATCAATATTCTGAAAAACAGTACCATTGCCGATATTGATGTACTTCACAATGACTTAAAATACGAAATTAATCGTTTAACTACATGGTTCCATGCAAATACTTTGAAACCAAATATCTCTAAATATCAGTATATGTTCTTCGGTACACGTCAACAACTAAAGAAAATACCAAATCACATTAATTCTCTGTCCTTTCAAGATATTACTATCAAAGCTACTAAGTCTGCTACCTGCTTAGGCTTGAAACTGGACCCTGAACTCAGTTGGTCAAACCATGTGTCTTATCTCCGTAGGGCATGTGGTTTCCGTCTAACAAGACTGGCACGTGTTAGGCGTTGTATACCGGAAAAAGTCAGAAAGAATGTAATAGCTGCTACTGTCTTCTCCCTTTTAGACTACTGTGACACAGTCTTTTCTAATTGTAATCTCACTTTGAAAAGTAGTCTTCAAGGTATCATAAATTTTGCTGTACGAATTCAATGTGGCCTTAAAAAATCAGACCATGTAACACTTGCCAGAAATTCTCTAAATTGGCCAACTATTCAGGAAAGACACGATCAACACTTCAAAAATATTGTCAGTAAATGTATAAGCAAAAAAGTACCACTCTATTTATCTGATCTTGTCACCAAAAACTCAACAATACACCAATACAATACTCGGACCAAATACCACATTCCAAAGGCACACAGTCGTTCTTTCAAATACCGCTCATGTATTTCCGCAAATACGACTACTTAGTAAACACTTAGTTTTTAATGTCTTAAACCGTTTTTAACTTCATAATTCTAGCATCTCTCGTGTTTTACTTTTTATAACTTTTATTTTATCTTTGTACTCTGCCCTGTAAATTTTGTTACTCTCCCATATTTTTAAATTATGTGTCTTTGTATTTTAACGTATGTTTTGTATTTTTATATTCAATGCATGAAAATCCATTTATGGATGCATTGACCTAGAGTAATAAATCAAATCAAAATCAAATCAAATCAAATACATGTATCTGCATTGATCGAGGGACTCTGTACATTGTTTTTTGTGTAACTGTAAGAGGGCTAAAACACACCATCGAAAATGTCAACAACAAAACCGAAAGATCAATTGCAGAAATAGGGGTGACAATTTTAGAGTGTTGGTTGCAATTTTTCTGAAACCCAATTGTTACTAGACTCTCTTACAGTCCTCGGAGCTTCGCACAGCTAAAATTTGTGTTGTTTTGTATGTACCGATATTTACTGCATAATTGTACTCGAATATCCCTGATCACATAGGGGCTTAGTAACACGTCAACGAATGCGGTTAGCCCTATGTGATCGATGAGGGCGCACAGTACAAGGATATCGTGTACAATTCTGCAGTAGATATCGAACCATACAAAACAACCAAAGTTTTAGCGATGCGAAGCTCCGAGGACTGTAAGAGAGTCCAAATTGTTACTTGGTGAGAAAAGAGAACATTAAAATGTGCCATAAACATATATAACTCTAAAACTGTAACTTCCTTGGTTTATGTACAAAATTGGCGTGCATTTTTGACATGGGGAAGACAAGTATAGCAATATTCTGAAGTAAAGAATGAACGAACGGATGTGTATTGGTATTGTTTAGTATTGTCGGCTTATACATTTCGATCAGATCGAGCCAGATTTAGGCCAATAAATGATGACAAATAAATTCACGTGTCGAAAAACATCGCATCGGATTGCGCATAGAAGACTAGCGTTTGTGTCAATTATCGATGTACAATCGGCCACAGCCATATGGAGCTTTCTATGCAGAGGACAGAAAAAACTTGAAATCTATATAATACACCATGTGAGATAATCCCTAAGGATCTGTCCTTAGTTATATCTGATCCAGATCTAAACCTAATTAAACTGTTCCAGATCACTTTAATCTATATCGAATCTACTTTCCCTACACATTGAAAAAATTGAAAGATAAATTCGATTCGAATTACATAAAAGTAAGCTGTCCACACATGTCACCAGGCTGAGCTTCGATTCGGATTATTTATTATCACTCGCGTACGCGCCTGCCCACGCCAGGCCAAATTCATCGCGATCGCGAATTGCTTTGATCCGGAGTGAAACCACCACCCGATGTAAGCTTCGATCCGAATCAGTTAAATTCGAATTAGATACGAATTAACCACAAATATGGACAGGTAAATTGAAATGGATCCGGATCAGATATTGTAATATGGACAGATTTTCTAATTCACACTAGAACGTGTGTAGTAGAAAATCTAAGTCGACGCAGTGCGATGTGTACAGAGACTTGGTAACAGAGACTGGTACATTTTTTAAATTTTTGGTTAAAAAAACACCTTTTTTTAAATTGTGGTATAAAAACAAATCTAGGATAATTTCACTTTTATCCGAATGCCGAATTTAGGTTCTACAAGTTTTTAGACACCGTCCAATGTGTTCTGATGGATGGAGTGATAGAAAGATTGTTCAATACACAATTGTATTTGAAACAGGAAAGTAACCACCAAGAAGCATATAGCAACAGACTGAGCTGTGTCCCTTTACTACCAAACTAGAGAGAGTATGGAGTTTCATTAGGCGTTTATATCTCGCAGGACGTTTCATTGTTGCGAACCATCCAACAAAATACATGTGCTGGCAGCGCGCACACACGTGAAATGCTATATTCTATCTCACTGTGAGTACAAATAAACAGCGCTGTTTTGAAATCTTCCTTGTTTCATCCGACAGTGATGTTGAAAGTGAGATAAAATGTATCACTTTATATGATTGCAAGTTATCAGTGTCTAGATGTTGTCAAAGTAATTCGTAACAGTAATGTCACCTTGGACATAAAGAAAATCGTGCCGCCCAATTGAAACTCTATACTATCTCTAGTTTGGTAGTAATTTCGGCATTACAGTTATTCTTTCACGGACATTTACAAATAATTGAAGTTCAAAAATAGACTTTGATAACTACAAAAATGTAACTACACTGTGCGTGTATACTTACAAGATTCGATGTTAGATTACCACGGAATATGGCGTTGTCCCTGACCTGCCGCACTCAAACAGCTTTCTCGCGATCGCTGAAGTCGACACAGAGTGTGATTGAGCTGACGTCCTACTTTTATGTGTATCCTTCAACTATGTCACGTGATATCGCACCGACACTCAGTTTGTTTAACACTTTACAATATTTTGAACAAATCAATTAAGTTTCTTTGAAATTAGGTGTAGAGGCAAGCCATTCTTTGACACAAAATTACACATATCTTTGGAAACATGCATTTCATAGACGCGGCTTCCTTTTATTTTCAATTTCACTAAGAACGTTACAGAAACCGTATTTGGAGATGTTTAGAGAATCACACCTAAGGATGGATCAACGTATTTCGCTTTTTAGACCACACTAAAGGCTTTAATAACTCTCAATGCAATCTTCCATTGGTCATTTTTACTATCAAAACAGATCAATTTCCGCTTGTTATTAAAATTCAAAGAATTAGGCATAAAGGTTAAACAAAGAACTAATATTTTACAAAAAAAATTGCGAAAAAAATTCAACAGAAATGAAAACCAGCGTTCTCTTCCAGACCGTGTCCCAATTATTGATATGAATGAGAACTACGTCACCCGTTGTCAATAGCAACGAACGGTATATATGTAGTACTAAACAGTGTTTGACTAAACCGAATGGCAAATTATTTTTAAAAATTCTTCTGTCAGTTTTGTTCTCATCCGCAAAAGGGAAACACATAAAGAGATTCTAAACTTTACAATTTAATTACGGGAAAGTGGAAGTCGTTAAAGTTATTGGTAACCTAGTTTTGTGTCCGAGTTGAATAATATTGAAAGAATAGGAAGTGGGCTTAGAACAATACTACGTTCGGATATATTGTCTTGGAAGCACTGTCAGTGACTTGGTTATGGTCCAATTACACGGCGACCTTCTTAAAGGTGGCACATTTCAAACCACAGTACCAAAATTACCCTTCCCTTGTGCCAGCTGTTTTATGTTCTATCGTGAAGTCCAGTGGTAGCATTTTTAGTACATCCCATGGGCTGGCAAAAGATATGACAATATTGCACAATGTCGTCATCATGTCATTATCTGAAATTCCTTCGCGTGAACACGCGTAGTGTTGCAACAACGACGACAACAACAACAACAACAACAACAACAACAACAACAACAAAACAACCAAACATTTTGCACGCCAGGAAGTATCGAAACAAGAAATTTACTGTTTACAATGATATTACGTGTGATCACACGTTGTGCAGAATATATGTAGAGAGAGAGAGAGAGAGAGAGAGAGAGAGAGAGAGAGAGAGAGAGAGAGAGAGAGAGAGAGAGAGAGAGAGAGGGCTATTTTGCACACATTTTAGCTGTAAGTTTCCATAACAACTTATAAAACCATCCACAAACAAACAAACAAACAAACAAACAAAACAGTTTATTTGTCGTCTAATATATGCATGGTCAGCCGGTAAAGTGTGTTTTGTTGATGACAACTATGATGTGTTGCATTACACGATACTATATTCAGACCACACTATTTCCAATGTGATTTATTGACAATTTACATCTACTTTATACCGGTATATACATGTTGTCATGTTGGGAAAGAGAGAGATTCGTAACAATGTAACTTACAGCTCGAGACGCGCGTGCTTGAATCAGACGAATACTTTAATATCACACTCCCCTCTCTCTCTCTCTCTCTCTCTCTCTCTCTCTCTCTCTCTCTCTCTCTCTCTCTCTCTCTCTCTCTCTCTCTCTCTCTCTCTCTCTCTCTCTCTCTCTCTCTCTCTCTCTCTCTCTGTCCCTCACTCTCTCCCAGTGTCTGTCTTTAACTTTGTCGCTCTCTCGCTGTCTTTCGATTCTGTCTGTCTGTCTGTCTGTCTGTCTGTCTCTGTCTGTCCCTCCCTCCCTCTTTCTTCCTCCCTCCCTATTCCTTCTCCCTCCCGTCCCACTCCCCCTCTTGCCATCCCTGTCTCTCTTTCTCTCTCACTTTCTCTGTTTCTCTATATGTCTCTCTGTCTCACTCTCACTCTCACCCTCTCTCCCGCTCCCGCTCCCCCTCTCTTTCAGACTCTGAAAGCCCTCGATTGTTGTGACTTACCGTGCGTTGAGTTGGTATTCTTTTGTTTAGTTCGAATTCAATTTCCTATGAAATGATATTCGAGTGTGGACATATTGCTACATTTACCTCACTTTTGCTAATATTTAGATAGATTTCGACATCAAACACACGTGTACAACAGCCCATAATTCGCTATTAATCTTGATATGTAGCATGATTTTAAATGACTATTATCAATTACATTGGCGTAAACAATTTCCACAATTGAAAACTTTTTTACTTTCATTTTAAGCAGAATAGCTGTAGATAACATGCCAAACAGATGGTTTACCATGCGTTGATGAATGATTTGTCGTCGTCGACCAAAAGGGTGTTAAATAAAATAAAGTAAAGAAAAAACGTTTTCTTTGTGTGTGGATGCACATCTAATCAAAATATAGTAGCATGCAAACAACATGTTTTCTATAACCAGGTATACCGTTTTACATTTCTTTTAAATTCTATTGATTTTATATCTTTACCGACGAGATCTTTTTTTTAATGATTGTTGCTGTGCGAAAATATATATGCTGTCAATCAAATGTGTAATAACTGTTGTGGCGCCAGATATACTATTTTGAGTTCGTTACGAAACCGACAGTCAGTCAGTCTAACCACAGTGACGAACCAATTTGAAGACATGGACTTGAGAATCTGTAAAATTGCGGTTTGATAAAAAAAAAGCTGACAAGTCCTTTCGGCAACATTAAAACTTTATTACTGTGACTGGGGTTTCAACATCGCGTCGCATGCGCAGAAGAGGTCTTGTTTAGGGTGTTTTGAACATGCAATTGTTAGGCTTGCGGGTGAAGTCGGTTATGAAACGTTACCAAAATGTCGACAGTTGCAAAATAAATACAGAGGTTGAAAATTTATGAAGAAGATGACACTCATGTAGGATGACACGTTCCGGTCGATATTAAAAGTAAAATATTGATAAACTGATATAGTGTACGTGTCATATCCATGTTCAAGTACAAAAGGAATGAATCAAAGGTATATAGATCTAAGGAGCTGAATTTACTCTTGTATTGTTTGGATAGCCAAGATTTCACACGTAGGAACAATTCTACTATGATGATTAAATGACATTAAATCGTTTTGTAAGCTTTTGATAAACCAAGTGGTTTATTTTCCCATGGAAAGCTAACAGACGTTGAGTATAGGCTAAGTGTTTACATACACTACATACCATACCATACATACATACATACATACATACATACATACATACATACATACATACACACATACATACATACATACATACATACATACATACATACATACATACATACATACATACACACATACATACATACATACATACATACATACATACATACACACATACACACACATACATACATACATACATACACACACACACACACACACACACACACACACACACACACACACGAGTGCAACAGTAATGAGTAGAACAGTCCTGATAAATAAATTCAATCCTGACGTTTTGAATGATTATGATTTAACAAAGGATACCAAGCTACAAGTAGATCACCTGACATTATATCTATGTGTTATGATATCAGAGAATGAAACACCTAAAGTTCTAATAAACGGTAAAATATGCGAAGAAAGATCTAAATCACGCGCACAAAAAGAACCCTATAGAACACACCTGAAAGATAAAATAAGTATATGTTATTTGCCAAATACCGTTCCATATCTTGCTGCGAGAGGTAATTTTTTCTGGTATAACGGAGAGCCGGAGGCACACACACACACACACACACACACACACACACACACACACACACACACACACACACACACACACACACACACACACACATATATATATATATACATACACACACATACATACACACCACCATCATCATCATCATCATCATCATCATCATCATCATCATCATCATCATCATCATCTCCTCGTGACGATATGCATACCAGTCAATAAGATAAATCATACATAAACAAGATAGACAGTACTGTAACAGTAAAATATGTCGGCCTACTCACACGCAATTTACTTTGTGTCAATGTGTATCACGTCAATGAAATGAAAAGTGGTTGCCAGCCCTTTATGTTTCACATTCACGTTGTACAGGCGTTGATTCGTTATATACTCCGTTAACGTTTAGGCCCATCACGCTATCCCAGGTCCTAACATCTGTTTTATCTTATCAGTTGAGCTATACGGGTTGGGATAGGGTCATTCTCTTGTTCCTGGCCGACATTTTTATAGTTCTGCCAGCAAACAGTTTCTTACCCAAGTATTATAGTCCTATTCCAAACACTTGCTTTTCAAATCAGCAACATGTACCCCAACTCATTCATATTTATATGTATATTGTAGACGTGTACACCCTAAGGCAATGTCTACATAATAGGCAAATTAGTTGACCACATCCATCCCAGTCTGTCTGTCTATCTGTCTGGCTGGCTGTCTGTCTGTCTGACTGGCTGTCGGCTTCTGTTTTAGTTTGGGGGTGGGGGTTTGAACTATACTTTTAGTTCTCATCCTACAAAACCTATTTTACTTTTAATGGAATCTGTGTTGTACACCAACGTACGAATATTTCTCTTTTTGAAATAATTTACGCTATAGTAAATGCATGGCACTAAAATACATTATTTTTGTCCTCACTGCATATCGGCTTTATATTCATAGCACTACAAATTACTACAAACTGATTTGAAATTGATTGTGCTTTCTGAAACAATTGTTCAATTTTGGCCAATTAAAAAGAATGAGGCCAAACTAAAAGAATTTAGTTTTTTATCCTACATTGAACTATCTATCTCTCCTTTAGCAGTGTCTGTATAAAATTCAATATAAAAGCTTTTTTCATATGCTTTTGCATACAGCATATATATTTTTCCATGGGTTGAAACATTCTAACTTCCAATTGTACATCCCATACAACCATATGTATAATGTATATATGTAGTGAAAGCACGTAGACCAGCAGAACCGGGACATTTGTCTTCTAACACGACACGCAATCAATGTTTGGTGGGAATACAGTGTGTAGGCCATGACACTCTACACTTCTCTATTACAATTTTCCCCCCACAAAAATCTTTGCCTTATCTTCACTTGTTGACTGGTTGTTGACTTTTTTACTTCCACCTGTACCAGGGGTATACAATTTGTCAAAAGTGTTGAGTCGATATGGATTGACATATTGTAATTCATTCTTTTCTAACAATATTCATTTTCTAACAGACAGTAAGAGTATTTTCATCATGGAGAACACATCCATCCGCGACTAAGCTTGTAAGATTGGAATCACGAATCCCGTACACGTAAACTGTATGATTTACGTTTAAAGTCAGTTTTATAATCGCACTCGTTATTTTAAAAAAATATACTGAATTCTGACCGATATCATTTTATTTGGTTCAATTTTACCAATATTACTTGTCCATCAACGTTCCCCTTTGTTAATTTTACCGTGACGTGTTGATTTTTATCTTCCCTGCAGGCATGTATCTTTCAATATGTCAGATATGCAAATATTGACCACCTGTTGCTGTTCTTTCCCGCCTTTATGTTTACAGACACCTTTCACTCAAAAGGAATGGTAACTTTATCTTGTTGATTTAAGAGAAACCGTGGAAACCGAGTGAAGAGTGACGACAGAGTTGACTGTTTCCTTGCATGTCATTGCACTCTCAGATGCCCCCTCCCCTTTACAACTAGTAACTCTCAAGTTCGTCTTTGGTCACAGAACGCGGATGGCATCATAGTATTGATTCTCATCACAGATTGTGTAGTATATATGACATGTAACTAAGGGAAGATGGGTACCACTTTCTGTTAATTTGTCCAGTTTATGATCACCTTAGAAACCAACTCTTACCAATCAATATTCACTTTCTTGCTCAATGTATGTAAATATATATACAAAGCTATCGAGATGAGAACTTTCAAAGTAAATACTGTGTAATATATTTTTCTCACTTTTGCGACAGAACCGTGTTTTTCACTATTTTGAACACTTTGCATATGGGCGCCTAGTATAGTAAACACATAATTATCTAAATATAGGTCACAGCTATTAACCTCTGTGATACAAGTACAAACTACCAAATCGTTTCCAAAACCATACCATATATGGTTATGGAATTTTCCAGCTGCGAAAAATTTCAACGTTTATGTTGCAATTGACAGGTAAGATATCATTACACCATCAAAGAAAAACGAATTGATGGAGCTTACGACCCAGAGATCGTTTCTATACAGAATATAGTTTTATCACAAAGTACATTAACAATACCGCCAAGTGCACTGAATAAAGGTGTATTGACATATAGTTCTTTTAATATGATGGTGACAAGCTGGGCTATTTAATGTTTGTAAATGAAATTACAGTAAATACACAATGTGTGAATCTCTATTCACTACGAATGACCGAATCTTTGATGTACAGGTACAATGTACTATAAACTATATCCCTTCCGTTGTCTATGGATATAGTGAGATGTCAATCATTACGTCATGTTTAACTATCTGTACAAACTTTCCAAACTAATTTGTCGAATGGAAAGCTAACTGTAGTAAGGATCTGTGCTCGGAAGGTTACTGAACACAAGCCTGTGATGACAGTGTGCGGTGCTTGGACAGCGAGTTTGGTCCTGTGACTGTGTGTGGTTTCCTTTAACGTTAGCAGACTATTGAACGATGGCCTAGCAGCTAGACTAACTGTAGACTATATATACTGTAAGGTTTACGCCAGGGTCTATGTTTTACGCTTAGATTGACACGTTACTAAAACCACGGTTACTTGTTTATACTATTCTGCAGTTATGTAGCCACGACAAGTTTCATAAATCAATCTTTTCTCTTAGAGTTGAATATTTAACGATATTTATATTTTGTCATCAAAAGTGATCATTAACAAGAGAGTATCGTTTCCAATCCACTGTCAATATATTACTTATCTAAATCAATCAATCAATATACCATAATGCATCGCAAAGGGTGATTTGAGTACACAAATATACAGTAAAGAAATGTTTGGGATAAACACAATTTTATTTCTTTCCCGTCATGTTTTGCGAATATCTCTCTTTGTACAACCATGGTACAACTCATACTTGAAATTAAATCAAATCAAGCGACACTGTATCTACATGTTTAAACCGTTTATTTGATATCATGTGACCCATGTCAGCCAATGAAAGGTGTCATTCAACTAACTGAATGTAGAAAAGGGTGTCATTCCACTGTTTATACTGTAATTACTGTCATTCGGGTTGTCATTTGTTTAGGGTCACCCTGAAAGAAGTTATGTGTTGTCTTTTTTACTGGAACAATAACATCAATGTAAATTGGTGTGAAAAACAACTGCGAAAATTACACAATGTAGTCAAAATACGACATCGTTTTACTGCAGGAAAAACAAACATAAAAGACAAAAAAATACTATTTAATGAAAAAAATGTCCCGATATAAGGAAAATACTAGTAAAAAGATACACATTCATGGCATTCTCGCAAACCAGAGCTGGTATTTCTTCCGTGCCGTAAAAGGGGCTGTGGTTTACGACGATGATGCATGGTGGTGGTGGTGGTGGTGGTGGTGGTGGTGGTGGTGGTGGTGGTGGTGGTGGTGGTGGTGGTGGTGGTGGTGGTGGTGACCATAATCAGGCAATGTAACGTTACACTGAGCAAATTGTGGAGAGGTAGATATCAGATCAGAGGATAACATCCATCTAAAGTGACATAAAAGTGTAGATCAGATACACATTATTGATTTGTACAACATGTTTTACATAAAAGATCCTGGAAATTGATGACAATATGCGTCGTTTAGCGTCTTTTATGAGCAAACAAGTTCCTGCTTTAGAAATATAAGAATTGTATGAACGAAACCGCTCGCGTGATGATAGGAAACCGGAAACGGCTTTAGAAAAGTGTTTGCTTGAAATCAATATTTGCCGTCATTCCTGTGTGATATATATACTGTAACGTCCTTTCCAAGAACGGTGACAAGATGGGCGTGTAGAAATGCGTGGTCCCCGTACTATGAGTGACATGTCGGTTTTGAGAAGACAACTCTGAAGGAATGCTTCCTGAACAGGCGACTTAGTAGCCTGGAATCCATACGGATGGGGATTTTGATTTCGTTATGGTAATCAAAATTCAAAATCCCAAATCGCGGCCTGGATTCGCGGGCTATGGCAACTTTAGTGACAGTTTGGACATATACAATAAGCGTCGATTAGACAAAATTTGCTAGATTAAATTCATGGAGGATTAATATATTTTGAACAGAGTGGGAAATATGAATCCATCATTAATCAAAATGGCGGTCAATACCTCATAATTTGCCATGATTTGCTTTCCCTATCATTCCAGCTTGTTTCTGGTGTCGTTTGTTTTCATGTTGAGGTGTAGGAATAAACAAAAGATAGTTACCAACTCTGTTACAACAAAACATCAAATGAGTAAAAAAAAAAAAGTACCAAGTTCAAGACTATATTAAAGCCCAGACAAGTAAGAAATTACTTGTCTGTGATTAAAGCATAGATCTATGATTAAAGATACGCCGTGCCGTTCCGCCCTCACCGGCCTCCTCTCTCCGATGTGTGAGGGCGCCCGTCTCTTACAAAGTCTGAATCAAGCTATTGACATTGCTTCACATAATTACATACGATCACAAAAGTTGTTATATCTCAACTGTTTGGGATGATTTTCATAACAGACACACGGGGTTACGTTTGGCAGGGACAATATCTTCAATTTGAGAATGGACGACACTTGATGAAACCGTGTCCACAAACCCACAATACGCGACTATACTGTCACGTGGTTTTTGTATGTAAATTAGTGGTATGTAGCATTTCGATATCGACCAATCAAATTACGTTCTATAAACTAACAGGTGTACAAAACTCGAGTTCGTCGAGTCACATTCTGTTGTCTAACAGGATGCAATTAGTGAAGTGACGTGAACGACTTATTTGTAAAGACTCCCGTGTTTACCCCGAACAGGCGACAACATGGCAGAAACAGCTTCTCCGTACCTAAACCGAAGAACCGCTTCGTTGCGTCGAGCTAGAAGCTATAGTGGAAGTGGAGATAGGTTTATTCCAACAAGACACAACATGGATATGGACCTGGCCCATTTTCAGATGTTAAAGCTACAAGATACCGCCGCCCCCAGTTCACCGTCACCCGTGGTAAGTAAAAACTTCGAATTCTTACTTCTATACCGTGTTGCATAGTTTCCCTTTGATATCACTTTTAATTTGTACTTGGTACAATCTTTTAGTAAAGACTAGGGAATGCTTCAAATTGAAATTGGTTGTTTTTAATCTACCCGTTTTGGAGTTTAAACCGTGGTTAGGAAAAAATGCTATGACAGTAGGGTTAGGGATATTTGAGTAAAGGCTAGGTTCACGTTACAGAGTGTGTTTGTCATATTGTCACTCGGACTGAGACTGTATGTCGTGCAGCTACGTCATATTTTCATCTTGGATGTGTACAGCTTATGAAGCAACAAGTGGCCACAAGTAGACTCCACTGGAAACAAGTCTTTGACTTTATGGGTTATCCAAGTGATTCATGACTGTCATGGCTTCCTACATGAACAATCAATGTGAAACAATGTCAACCAAGTCTGTGCTTGTAACTCAATACATAGTAAAGTGCTAAAAATATGTGTAAATAGTTGTATGTACAATAACAAACACTTGAAACATTTAGTAATAATACATTGCAATTTCTTGAGTTACAAACAAGGACTTGGCATATGTTGTTTCACACTGATTTTTCAAGTAGGAAACCATGATGAAATTGTTGTATGAATTAAAAATCCAAAATAAATATCAAATCCTCATCCATATGACCACTTTAATGAGTCAGACAAATGGAACTTTATAATGACCAGTAAACCAAGAGCAACTAGTAAATTTATTCAACAAGTGTTGTAATCATTTCTATATTTCATCATAACGATTTGTAACTTTTCTTTACTTCGTAGGATTCTGCTCTTTCCATTGTCCCGTTTCTTTTAGATTAGTTATTTTAATTTTGTAGTAGCAAATAAGCCTGATTGTCTGGGTGATGTATTAACTTTCTGTTCTTTTTATTGGTAATTTGTACATTCACATGACACTGTGATAAACAACTCCTACTACTTTTGTACATCTACTCTGTCGATCTTGTTGATTTATTGAAATAAACTTATCTAATCTAATCTAATCTTATCTTGTCTAGTCTAGTCTAAGCTAAGCTAATCTAAGTTAATCTAATCTAATCTAATCTAAGTTAATCTAATCTAATCTAATCTTATCTTATCTAGTCTAATCTAATCTAAGTTAATTTAATCTAATCTAAGCTAATCTAATCTTATCTGGTCTAAGCTAAGCTAATCTAATCTAGTCTAATTAGATAAGATAAGCTAATCTAAGATAAGCTAATCTAATCTAATCTAATATAATCTAAGCTAAGCTAAACTAATCTAATCTAATCTAATAGCTGTGAATTAATAGCCTCACATTATCCATGACGACTTTCATTAATTTATTAATTAAAACCTAGATATAACTGCACATCGTTTTATCTGTAAATATACAAAGTGTTAGGTGTGTTTTTCTTTGATTTGTTTTCACTTTTTCTCCTACAAAGTCAGTCGTATGCCACATAAGTCTTTCCGTCCCATATCTTGACATGATCATGACATAAATAAAAAATGACATCTGGAATATCGTCAATAAAAAGTAATGTACTTATTTTTTTGAAAAATGAAACAATTTATTCGTATATGGAAATGCTCAGACTAACCCACAGCTGGCTACAATTATATAACTGTGTATACTCGTATCTGACAAATAATGGCCAAGTGAAATAGAATTTGCTGTGATCCATAGTGAATCATACATTGTGAATAACTTAAAAACAATTTTGTTTCCCGGAAAATAAAACATTTCATTTTGTTATTTTCAGTCCAGTCCAGTTGTTTCTCGTCGGTCTAGAGGCTCTACGTTCAGTGAAGGATCAATCCTTAACTTTCACGATGTGAAACTACAGTCAAAAGGTGGTACGTACGTTCTTAGTTTTCTTTAGGCCTAAAAATAAAACTGTGTGGTTCCGATTACGCTCAATTTTAGTTAGATTTTTTTCATGTGAGAGTGTCCAGTTCAGGTAGTTATGTTTTCCGTTGTTTTTCATAAGATCTCTGTGTTACCGGTTTCACTGGAGATTGGAAATCTTAGAACAGTTTTATATTGTCTTTTTAAGTTGGTGTCAGTTTCCACAGCCACTATTCCTCGCGAGACTTCACAATTTTCGCGATTTTTATTTTTTTTTGAATATGTAAAAGAAAGTTTAGGGTCGCCAGTGAAAAACCAGGTGGGGTCGAGTAACCTGAAACACAATTTTTTAGTCCTTATATGGAAAAAAGAGGGCGGGGCAGGGGTATTTTCGAAACTAGTTATGGTTTTTTTGGTGTTTTTTTCGTAAAGTGCAAAACTTTTTTTCAACTTTTTTTTCAACCTTTTTTTCAACTTTTTTTTCAACTTTTTTTTCAACTTTTTTTTCAACCTTTCTTTTGACCGAGTCTTCTGACAGGCGTCGGTCACGAGCACGTCATACTCGTACCTGGCGCCTGTCACGAGTACGTCATGCTCGTGACAGGCGTGACCTTTGACATCCATTACGACGTGTTTCAGCGTCAAATACACGTTCTTATAACCTTCGAAATTGATCGCCCAAACATTATATCAGTTTTCGAAACTGTTAATTTACGTGTGATAGTATCTGTTTTTTCCAACAACCGCGACTTCAGCCGCGTACACACATGTGTACACCGCCACGTTAAGGTTATGACCGCATGTATGATGTCTATTACATGATGTAGTACGTATGACACGATCCATGTGCAACGGGCCGGGTAAAGGTAGTTAACTATGGCAAGCCGTTCAGGTCGTTTATGTACTTTTATTCCATGTTCACATTATTTTAATTGAAATAAGTTTTCATTTATTTGAGAATATTGTTTTGTTTTTCGTCAAACCAGAATTTTTTTAAGGATTATGTATAATTGAAAGTCAAAATATATTTTTTGTTTTAAGTTTTTTATTTTGTGTGTGCCACTCTTGGCTTGTGCATATTTAATGGTTATACTTCCATGTTTAATGTAAACTTCAACAATATTTATATATTTCACCAATTCAAGCTTCTCGGAAAATTTAAGCCCATTGTGGTGCAAAACAGATACATAGTAGGAAACGTGGCCCATTTGAGCAGTAACAGGTTTCTTGTGGTTCTAATCACAACAGAAAACAGTCACTTGTGTGCGCTCTGATCACCGCTGTGTTGAATTATAATTCCTTGGAAATTTATTCGTCTCCATTTTATCAAACTCTATCATCTCGTTTTCCTTCATGAAATTATCTTGACTATAGTCGAGGTGTATTTTTGCATATTCAGTACAACCCATCTGGCCCAATTTGATATGTGTGCCGGGAATGTGTGTCAACTGACAACACATTGCCCAATACGACGATCCCCGCAATACGCGTGTGTACTTTTTTTTACAGATGGCTGCATCTGATTAACATGTGCATGTGAACATCCGAATTCTGTAAAGTGACTTCGAATTCTGGAATCAAGTTAATAGCTATTTCGTATAACTAAGTGCCCTCTCACTGCACATTTTACGACACACATCCTTTCGCTGGCTCCACAAGTCAAATGCCTAGAAATATGTGTGTCCGCCTCATCCCCCATCCTCTCTCCATATCAACAATGTCGTCCTTGCCCCCCCCCCCATCATTCAGCTTCATCTTCTATTCCAAACAAATATCCGCAATTGCCCTTTGTACAATGCAAATCGGAAGTGGAAATATAGCGCCCTCTATTGTTGAATACTGGAAATGAGGAATAACATACACTATGACATACCAAATACTGCATGTCCCTTGCAAGTTGTCCCTTGCAAGCTAAATCTAATGCCATAAAACACAAACGAACCGCGCCGGATATTACATTTTTAGCTCCGCTGTCAGCGAAAGCTGAAAGCGTAGCTTTAGGTATAGGTGGGTATTGAGGTATAGAGAGTAGAGTGAATCATAGGTGTCCGTCAAACTTTTATATCTTCACTATCTACTCCGAAAGTGACAGTCGGAATTCTTCGATATTTGGTGTGCATGTTCCCTGGGGGGAGGCTATTCAGATTTGTTCATGCCAAGTTGATCTGTGCCATTTTCAATTTTTTATGATTTTTTTTCCAAAAATGTCATTTTCATCAACTCCTCATAAACTTTAAGTCAGATTGCTTTGATATGTGGTGTGTTGATGCACAGAGGGTACCTTACTTAGATTTGTTAATTTCAAGTCAGCACGTCTTCTCTTCTATTTTTTATGATTTTTTTTTTGAAATTTGAAAAAAAAATGAATATGTTAATGAGTATAATGACCGACGCCATATTGGAAATCACTCCGCGAGACTTTAGGTAAAGTGCAACTTTTCAAAAGACACTATTGACGTCAAACAAGCAATGTAATATGTGCTATAGTCTTAATTCTACGCATTGTGCGCCCAAATGACAAATATTTGTTCGAAAAAGGGTTGTAAACTTCAAATCCAATTCTCCATCCACCCCTCCTACAGAATGGTTCATTCCAGTATATGCACCTCCCTCATGATCAAGTTTGAATGCCTGTGAACTGAAGTGTATGGGACGATTTTTGACAGTCAGTCGGCAATAAAAACGATAATACTCTTTCTAAAATTACCACATTTTGAAAGGGAAAGTACTTTGTGGTTCATTTATGGAGTTTTGTTTTTGTACGATCAATATTGGTGGCAAAATTACAGCGTCAAAATTGCCGATATGGTAGTTCCGTACGGCGACAATCTCAAGTACCCGGATGTACGAGGGACTAACCCGAAAGCAAGTCGTTGCCAGCCGTACGTTACAGTGTTAACATCGTCCGAGAAATCGCTGCGTTCAGAATGTCATTATTCACAGAATTGTTTCTTTCGAGTGAAAACCCGTCTTGAATTGTATAACTCTAACAAATGAAGACATGTCAAGTTATATTTTGAAAGTTGTATCGCTAGTTTGAGACGATTTGCTCACGTACTATCGAGGCTTGGACCTTACTCCAGTTCAGCGGGAAGTTTAGCCAGTCCGATAATTCTTTCTGGTTTAGTTTACAACACTTTTGTTCACACAGATTTTGTTTTTGTGATGAAAAGAAATTTAAAAAAAGATCACTTCAACCATTTCGTTGTGTTTTCTTTATGAAAGGTAATCGAACATGAACGAGTGTTACCACTGTAACCAGGAGGGTCTATGCTGTAACGTATAGCAAGGGTTCGACATACACGTACACGCTGGTCCGCTATCCCGGGCCCGCGAGTCGAGTAACTTTCTGTGATAGGGAGCTCAGAATTCAAACCACCGGCTATATGATGAATTCATAGTAAAATTCATTTGATTTTTAATTTGCTATTTTGACCAACTCCGGTTGTCTATTCGCGATACGATTAGTTTGGAAACGGGGTAGATTTTCTATGATTCCGTGTCATAAAAGCATGTGTTGTGTAGTTTTCGAAAAGCACACCCGGTGGGAAAGTCGCCCAACAGGCGATCTCGCGCCATTGCTGTACTACGTGGCACTTTATTCTGGCGGGGTGTCTATTGAAAACGGGAATAGCGAAGGATGAGCCAATCAAGTGCGACCTTTCAATAGCCAATAAAATTAGTTGTACGATGATTTGTGTATAATAAGGGTAAGGCTGGCCTCTACATGTATACACTGTACTGGCCACGTTCAACGGAAGTAAGTGAAGCTCAATCATACCATGGATGTATTAGTAATACATCCATGATCATACCAATGGTGGCTGTCAAAATCGAAGACGCGATTTGACCGTGTTGTTATTTCAGTGAGTTTATTCAGCAAGAAAACAACGTGTTCTATGTTTTTGTACTTCCTACATGATGTGATGATCGTTTTTTTACCGGTACAACTTACAGCCTACAATGAAACTGCTAACTTAGTTAGTAACACCATGGGGTTCTACTTCCATGGTAACACTGACACGGTACGATTCCGTGTTCCGTGTTCCGTGTTCATGTTTTGGGGCACATTTCTAAATACGCGAAACCAGTTATTGAATGTGTAGTGGATATTGATATTCAGTTTGAAAAATTAAAATCCTGAACTTTATTTTGCGAACGGTTTTGTCATTTCTTAGTAATTATAGGGCCGACTGTATCACGTTTAACGTTTATGTCAACCCGGAAGTACATAGACACGAAAATAGACGAAGTGACTTGTACATGTAATTAGTAACAAAATTTTGCTGTAACTGCTGGTAACCTTCAAATTTATTTATTTTTATGTTGTAAATACATTCTAATATGCACTAAGGACAACACTATAAAGACTTGCTCCATGGGAAGGTAATTTTTTGTCTTTTAAAAATGCAATAGTTAGATCAATGTGTACCAGAAATGTTATGAGCTAGAAATAAGACCACATAACATCTTATTACTCCCCCCCCACCCAATTAAGACAAACTACTCACAGAAAGCAACAAAAAAGAGAAGAAGCTCCAAAACATAAAAAAGAGAATAAAATTACAGTAATGAGTTGATGATGCACAAACAACTACAAAGAAATAGACAGTTCAATTACAACACACAGTTTGAAATAAATATGGGGTTTGGAAAAGTGAATTAGAAGTTGAGCAAAAACTAAGAGAGATGAAGAGCCTAAGTGAACAAGCGAAAGCACTTAAAGATAGGACCACCAGATTTTTTGCAGGACTACTACATTATCAATTTTACTAGTCCTGTGGGATAGTGACTTTTTTACTCCAGTGTCGAACCCTGTCAATGGCTGAGAATGACTCTCTTTCGGGTACTTGGGGATTGTCGCCGTACGGAAACTAAGATGGCGATTAATACATTTCTTCCCTATATATATATCTACTACAACTAGTACAAGTTGAATGTTGTTGACTTGGTAAATTTGTTTTGAAATTCAAATTGCCTCAAAATTATTTTAGATCCCTAGTTTATTTCATTCATCATTAAAATTTTCCAGGGTTAAAGCTGTAAGACACTGGAATTATTTATAGCCAACCTCAAAATCCTCTTTTTTTTCTTTTTCTTGTGTGCATTTCCCAGTCATTTTTTTCTGAGATTTTGTGCAATTTTTCATAACTGTAGATTTTTGTTATAAAATGGTGACTATGGTATAAAAGTACAATACATTACCAACTTCTGTGTAAAATGTGTTTTATAGTGAGACATCATATGAAACCACTAACCACTTTATTGCATCGCTAAAACAAAACTGCATAGTAAAGAGCTGAAGAACTGAACCACTTCTACATGTCACCAAAATAAAAAAAAAAATAAAAAAAAAAAACAGCGGAGCTATTCTGACCGATAGGTCGCTTGTTATTTAATTCAACCCAAAAGTCTAAACAACGCAAAATGCTGCTCGCTTTGTCGACTACTTTCCCTTCTACACATAACCTCTCAGCTCACATACAATTTTTCTTGCTGAAATACGGACTTTGTGCCTTTAACTGACCAATATGTAGAAAAAACTCTCTTCGCCTAAAATATCGTGTGCGAACAACGTTTTGCACGGACAGCATGATTGGCTGCACCTGAATTATGTTTGCCATGGTCATTTAATGTATAATACTTGTACTGATTTGTCTTTCTTTCATTCCCATACTACAGGAGACAAAACTGTGTTTTCACAAGACAGTCCAATGAAGGGACGTGAGCTGTTTCTGAAGTCCAAACGTTCGTTCACTGAACGACCTGACATAGTGATGAATTTATCTGGTTTCCAACACTGCAATGGTTAGGTTGGGTTTACTCCTTGGTGTCGATTACATACATACATACATACATACATACATACATACATACATACATACATACATACATACATACATACATACATACATACATACATACATACATACATACATACATGCATACATACATGCATACATCCATGCATGCATGCATGCATGCATGCATGCATACATACATACATACATACATACATACATACATACATACATACATACATACATACACACATGCACACACGCACACACACATATACATACATACATACATACATACATACATACATACATACATACATACATACATACATACATACATACATACATACATACATACATACATACATACATACATACAAACATACATGTACATACATACATACACACACATACATACACATACATACATACATACATACATACATACATACATACATAATTGTGCATATCGAAAGATGGATAGATATTGAATGACGGACAGACAGACAGACAGACAGACAGACAGACACATGTATTGTCTTTTGAATTCATTTTAACCATGTCCTAGCTTTAATTGATATTTACAGGTTTTCATGAAGTCAAAAACAATGTAGACATCAACTGTCATGACTTCTATGCAGTGGGACATCATGATAGTATTATATTAGAATCAATCTACGATACTTCACTACCAACCTATGAAATGGAAATTCAGGACTGTTGCCGATCGTTGTCATGGAATCAGGATGGAGACGGTCTAGGCTATGGAACCTCGCTCGGTAAAATCAAAGTAAGCATCTCTTTCGCAAATGCCATTTTTGTTTTTTTAATCCTCCTTTGGCTGAAGGTTAGGTGTCTTATACTCCTAGCTTGTACTTAGTTACATTGGGTCCCTGAAGGCTTACACACTATTAAATGTGAGTAGGCATTATTCCGATGCTCAGGCTGGAGTATGTCACGTTAAAGGGAACACCATCCTATAGGAAATAAAGACAATCATTTATCATGAACGTTGGGTTTTGGAGAGTCGTGTGCCCTCCCTCCTACAGCATTCAGCATATTAACATGACATGTGTTGTTGCATCCCCACGTGATTTAGTTTATACGGACTAAACCAGCTCGGTACAAAGAAGTCACGACAGCTTCATTTGAGAGAGTCTGATAAATATTTCTTTATTATTATTTTAGTTCTTAAACAAACGCTACACTACATTTCAGAGAGTGTACAACAAACTAACAACTAAAAATGAAAAAAATAATACAACAGCTACAAAAACACAGAAAAAGAACCAGCAATAAAATGTCTCAGAAGAAAAGCATGACGTGAATACGCATGCAGTCCTACAAACATCATCCATAATGTGAGCATATCCTGGTATCCATACATTGTCATTGTCACTGTGTATTCCTCTTTCTGTTTTTATTTTCGGTAGGTTTTGGATACCAAATGTTGTGAGGTCAATTTGTCGACCAATGTAACTCCAAAAGACTTTGTCACTACCATGTCATTCGGTCGACATACAATCTGTGGGTGAGTAGATCCATTGTATATCTCCTTCAATCTTTAGATCAATCCTATATGCTAATTAATACTATAATGGCGTGAGATCAAACAGATAACTGATCTAGGTTATTCATTCTTCCGGATTTATTTCCCTTCAAAGTTTGGCACTATGACGTGTGACAGTGCTTCATATCAAGGCTCATTGCCATTGTTTCCTGAACAACTCAGATCGACAGCAAACAAGTGTAAAATGCTACCAGACTATAATCGGATGAGTATCTATATTCAAAATCATTCATTCATTCATTCATTTATTCAGCCACCCACCCACCCTCTCAATCACTCGCTCGCTCGCTCACCTGCTCACTCACTCATCACTCACTCACTCACTCACTCACTCACTCACTTGCTCACTCACTCACTTTTCAACTCCATATAATGACTGAAATTGTTAAATGCCAAAAATTAGATCTATAAGTTGTATAGTAATAAGTTGAAACCGTGATCCATTGCGATGCCGATTTTTGGGTGCGGACCCAAAGACTACTTTGATTGGATATATTGCATCATACTACTGTATATACTTCTAGTAAACAGAAATAGTTTAACAAACAAACAAATAAACAAATAAATAAATAAATAAATAAATAAATAAATAAAAGAATCAAAGCAAACGTTTCAGTTCCAGCTAATGCATCTTGAATTCTCTATGGGTTGTGTTACAGGGGTACTAAGCATGGTCATGTCAACGTATATGATATCCGTCACCCTGGTGTTGAAGCACAATCACTGTGTGGTCATACAGCGTTGGGGAAGAAGCAAGCTGCGATTAACCTTGTGAAATATTCACCGGATTACGTCCACATTGCCTGTGGTGACACTAGTGGTATGGTTACTGTGTGGGACTGCCGAAACATAAAACACCCAGTTATGAAGAAAAAAGTGAATAGAGACTTCTCATCAGAGGTGAGACACACATGCACATGTCAAGATACATTTTCTCGCTTCAAAATTAAGTTATCGACAAGTTTTTGTTTGCTTTTGTCAATAATTACCTTGCATCTGTATTGGCTAAAAAATCTTGTGACAATGGTCATTTCGATGGCGTGGATTTTGATCCCACCACTGCCACCAGTGTAACAAGTCACGTTTCTACGCTGTCTTCGATTTGTCACGGTCCCCTGACGAGCCAAGTGCATGCCAGTTCCTGCATGGCCCACTTCAGTTTTTAAAACAAGTGTTATTGTACAGCGTAACACTCTGTACTATGCTTAGTCATTGATGGTCATTTTTTCGTCTGAATTTTTTTAATTTAAATATTTAAATAAGGGTTGTTTCTTTTTTTCCAGCACGGTGTTCGAGCCCTTGCTTGGTCTCCCTGTCAACCGAATTTACTTGCTACTGGTATTGGGTCGGAAAAATCCCAATGTCGAGGTTTGATTGTCACATGGAAAATCGCTATGGCACTTCAGAACGAAAGAATCATCACAGACTCTCTGGTAAGGCCAAATAAAAAGATAGTGTGTTTTCAATAAACTGGCCGACCCTAGATTAAGCTGCAGACCCTAAAAAATGTTTACATGCAAAAAGGTAAAATTGTAACAATTTACTTCTATCTCCCTGTAGAAAAAAGACAGCAGTCAATCGCACGGTCATAGAGGGCGCTATTCAATCTGCTATTCAATCTGTATTCGTAAATACCTATTAAATAATGCGAATATTTTGAACAACGACCATCCTTGAATAAAAACTTAGCACACAGGTGACTGTGGTCTAAATTTACTTTTGAAATAAGTTCACGCCATGAGTTGATATAGGATCTTCATTATTTCCAAGTTACAAGGCTCTATTCTTTGTGTCCACTAACTTTTATTTACCTATATTAAAATAAAACGGCACTTTTTCCTTGTTCTGTTTTTTTCCATCAGATCGAAACTCTTGACTGGAGTAAAGTAAACAACGAACTTATATCAGGACACGGAGAACCAGAAAAGAATATTCAAATCTGGAGATGTCCCGATATGGAAAAGATAGCCGAAATCAAAGGTCATCCGGAAGGACTTACAAAGGTCACAGTCAGCCCTGATGGCGAGGATTATATATGTGAGTAATAACCCAGATCAGACATTTTAGACAGTGTGATACGCACAGTCACTTGTCGGCCAAGATATATTTATATATAATTTATTTATTTATCATTCATTCATTCTTGAAAAAATCCTGGTTAGACGAGGAAAAACTTCGTAAATCACAAAAAATCTCAATAAAAGTCAAAACCTGTAAATATACACAAAAACTAGAGCCAGAAAAAGATCAATATTTTTGGCCTGTAGTGCTTGGCATATACATCATACTATGCGAATGTTTTGAGTTTGTTATTCTCTTTTAATTTGTTTTCAAGGAAAAACGTTGTCTTATTTTTTTCATTTTCCCCCAGTTATCATTAATCTAGTTAGTATCTCGCTCGTGGGTTATGCCCTCAATTGCGAGAGTCTGGGTAACCGAGACTGTACTATACGTGAGACTGGATGGTCTCGTAGTAGTCTCCTTCACCCAGCCTCTTGCCGTTGAGGGCATACCCCCCCCCCCTCCATAACCCCTTGTCTCGTAGTAGAGCCAGCGGTTGGAGTCTGGGTAAACAGAGTGTGGGTAAACCAAGACTAATTAGTAACTGTTTCGAAATAAATTCCCTTTTAAAATTCTTTTCTGTAGATGCTTTTACACGAGACGAGTATTTACGGGCATGGAAATATCCTCCAGCGTTAAGGAAACCAAGATCAGGTTCTCATACTGGGGCCCGGGGCTGTCTTACACCCGCAAAGTTACGTTCCAGTCTCAGTCTGGACGGCAGTGTGCGTTAACATGTTCGAAAACTGACAAACTTTTTGATGTAATTAATTATTACACTAATGATATAGCTATATTTATAGTATATACATGGAAACAAGGATTATTCTTCCCATAATCTCTCTCTCTCTCTCTCTCTCTCTCTCTCTCTCTCTCTCTCTCTCTCTCTCTCTCTCTCTCTCTCTCTCTCTCTCTCTTCTCTCTCTCTCTCTCTCTCTCTCTCATTATATATTAATATATGCGACTAATCTATAATAATAAAACAATAGCGGAAAGTGGTGCTATTGATATTGATGCTTTTGTTGGTTGTTTGTTTGTTTGCTTGTTTATTTGTTTGTTTTTCCCATTTTCTCTGATTTTCAACTTATTTATTATATTGTTACTGGCATTGACATTGTCTTTACCTTAGCATGGTCACTATGCAATGAATTGAGAGGATAGAAATTCTCAGCCGTTAGCTATTTATACTCACTTTTGTTGTTTTTATTTTCTCAGAAAAATATTTGTTACATGTAAATTGGCATGTTGGTATTGAAATATGTTTTTTTTGATCATATAATATGTGAACGAAATGATATATAAAATCATTTTGATAATTCAATGTCTTGCCCATGCGTCATCATTTTTATTGTGCTCATGCGCAGTGCTTGTGAAAAAGTGTTAGATTTGCACAAGTGTATGGAATTTGTCGTAGTTGGTATCCTACAAGAGTTAAGTTAAAATTTGGATGTTTTTTTGTGTGTGTGAGATTTGTTGAGCGATTGTGAAATCCCATACTTCCTTCCTTGAAGCTTATTGACGTCACGACAGTGGAAGAAAAGTACTTATAATTTTGTTAATTTAGCACAAAAATTGTCACGGGACAAATAATTGTGAAAGTCCAAAATTTAATAATGTGAGTTTATTTTGGTTGAGATATGCCTAGTTGTCAATTTTTCTTAAAGCCAGTGTAAATTTAATGGAATGGTCAGACACGTAGAATGCAGACCAATGTGAACAGATTTCCCATCGTCGTAAAAAACACGCACTTTCGTTCCCTGTAAACGTAGGGGAGAGCGGGCATAGTCCGTCTAGCTATGAGAATGAAATTTCGAAATTTACACAAGATATAACTGACATAATCAGCCAGTCCGCAACATCCTCATTTGCATACTCTATCCTGATTCGACCAGAAGCCGAAGGTGACCTCATTTGACCGAGCGATTTTCCACAGCAAGTATCTTGAGTATCAACATAGGACGTTCTTGGTACTCACTAAAATCACACTTCAGACCCACTATAAAAGTGTGATGTTTTCAGATAACATGTAACTTGTGGTTAATTCTATATTGTCGTGCAATTTGGAATGGCAGTGAACCAGAATTCAGACAATTTGCGTAAGGAAGGGCATGCCAGGCATGCGGTTGAAGTTATGGCCGACAGTTCACATGTAAAGTTAAACGACATGAACGTGTCTTGCCTTTCCAAAATGCAAATATTTGGCAAGTAAAAATAATTAAAATAATTACAACTTTAATTTGGCTTCAGACTTTGCATTATGTTTTGCGTATCTTTCCCCGTTTTACATGTAAATCCGAAAAGGTTCTCTCTCATCATGTCGTCAGTGATCATACCGCGCGGGGCTGCTTTGAGTACGAGCGAAGTGAGGCATGTTGAGGTATTTTGTTGAGAATTATAAATATTGCGAAATGTCAAGTACAAGGTTTAAATACAATGGAATGATGAAAAAAATGGCAGAGTCTGCTGACAGGCGCCGGTCACAAGAAACACTGTGAATTAAAATATCAGACGATGTATGTATTAATCGCCGACAATCCACCCGTATGCACGAGGGACTAACCCGGAAGCAAGTCGTTGTCAGCCATACGTTACAGTGGTAACATCGTCCGAGAAATCGCTGCGTTCAGAGTGTCATTATTCACAGAATTGTTGTTTTCGAGTGAAAACCCGTCTTGAATTGTATAACTCTAACAAATGAAGACATGTCAAGTTATATTTTGAAAGTTGTATCGCTAGTTTGAGACGATTTTCTCACGTACTATAGTACTATCGAGGCTTACTTGGAAGTGGTAGGACCTTACTCCAGTTCATCGGGAAGTTTAGCCAGTCCGATAATTCTTTCTGGTTTAGTTTACAACACTTTTGATCACGCAGATTTTGTTGTTGTGATGAAAAGAAATAAAAAAAAGATAATTTCAACCATTTCGTTGTGTTTTCTTTGTGAAAGGTAACCGAACATGAACGAGTGTTACCACTGTAACGTATGGCTGAGAATGACTCTCTTCCGGGTACTTGAGATTGTCGCCGTACGGAAACTAAGATGGCGATTAATACATTTCTTCCCTATATATATCTACCACAACTAGTACAAGTTGAATGTTGTTGACTTTGTAAATTTGTTAGAAAATTCAAATTCAAATTGCCTCAAAATTATTTTAGATCCCTAGTTTTTTTCATTCATCATTAAAATTTTCCAGGGTTACAGCTGTAAGACACTGGAATTATTTATAGCCAACCTCAAAATCCTCTTTTTTTCTTTTTCTTGTGTGCATTTCCCAGTCATTTTTTTCTGAGATTTTGTGCAATTTTTCATAACAGTAGATTTTTGTTATAAAATGGTGACTATGGTATAAAAGTACAAAACATTACCAACTTCTGTGTAAAATGTGTTTTATAGTGAGACATCATATGAAACCACTAACCACTTTATTGCATCGCTAAAACAAAACTGCATAGTGAAGAGCTGAAGACCTGAACCACTTCTACATGTCACCAAAATAAAAAATTAAATTAAAAAAACAAACAGCGGAGCTATTCTGACCGATAGGTCGCTTGTTTATATATATATTCAACAAGAAAATTGGGAATAAAACGTTATACCCATTCTCGTGAACCGCTTTTGAGTTGTTTTTCCCCTCTCTGTAAAAAGACGCGATGAGGCGTTGCTGTAAGACGGTCTGTAAAAATAAAATGTTTAAAATCGATCGTTGGTGGCGCTGCACTAATGTGCGTGCACTGTGTTAGGGTAGATTATGATTAGAGCGCCATCATCGACTGTATTTTACCGAAAAAATATACAACAGGTATACCCTGACAACCACGGGTACTGCGTTGAAAAGATTCTACTGAAGATTTGGCAATAACGGATGGCAACCGTCTCTGGCCAAATCTGGTTAATAAATTCATTGCTAGTTTTACTAGATTAAACGGTACAGGACTCGATTAGAATATATCAAACCAACTCTACCAAAACAAGATGAAATATTCAACTTTACTTCTTTTTTTAGATTTTCGATCTTTCTCAAACAAATATATAAAGTGTTACCATAGATACAGTTGTGTTTTCATCGCGATGTTCGATTATCGATATTTCAACACACACAATTTTTTTAAGTGTTCAAATCGATTTTGCAATCGATTATTTGAATTCACGTGTCTCAATAGTGGCAATCGTTCATTGGCATTCACACTCACTTCATAAAAAAATCTCAAATATATGTTACAACAATGTGGTGTACAGTAAAAGAAATATTAATAATTTATTTCAGTTTCCATGGAAACGGTGATTCGCAGTACAACGAACAGCTATTAACATTTTCGCACCATTAATGTACATTTTATGTTCTAAACAGATTGAAAATTATGAGAATGACTAAAGTGGGTAAAATCTCGAATCATTCATAGTCCATAATGACGTCACCAATATGGCGTACCCATCAATTTATTTTAACATCCATTCCGGCCGGTAGTTGCCATGACGATCCCAATCTCTACACGGATACCGTTGATTAAAACACCGCGGACATTTATCCTTCAAATGCTGTCTTTGTACGTAACCGTTGACGATCTTCTCTTCTTCCGTACATGAACATTTTACAGACGACATATTGCAAATTTTACATTTCATGTCTTTGACTTTCATGGCTTCGAAGTTTTCTCTGTGACATTTAGGGCAAGACACACCCAATCGTACCTGTAATGTTTTCGACTCACACCACACGTTAGTACTACGAAAGTTCTCACTGCAATTACAACAATTGAAATATCCAATGCGACGAATTAAAGTGGGTAGCTTCGCCATGGTGAATTGTTTCGTCTGGTAAATCTGTTGACTTCGCCGACGCTGTTCGGCCATAGGGTTTTCAGCGGTGCATCAAACAGTCCGTCTGTGCAACAGGTGGTTAACTGCTGCTTTGACAAAATCCGATCCCTTGCTACTTCAGGAAAGTAAACAAGACACAAAGCCTTTTCCCTTCAGAAAGTGATTAGCAAGCTATAAATATCTGCACGTACGCGTGTTAAAATCTCTTCTTTTCAATCTCACAGACAGTATCCAGCAGGAATGTATTATCTGAAGAGTGAAAAAAACCCACAGGTATTAGACAATTCGAGAATTCGAGTGCCGCCGTGTTAGTTATTCTTCACAACATCTGTTCCAGTGTCTGCCTTTAAAAATTCAGGCTCCTTGTAAAGGCTTGGATAATTCTTTTCCCTCGACACAAAAGAGCGTGTCTCCGTACAGTATATGCAATGAATAATGTAATTTCAACATAACATTATTAAATAAAAGATTTGGCTCAATTGAGATATGCATACACAGTCAATAGATATTGAGGTAAATTGACACATTTCTCCGCCTTGTTTCAATTAGGAAGTATAAATAATACAAACGAATTCAATAGAAGGTACATAAGGATTGTTGGATCGATTAGAACTCTCGTTTCTATTGTAGTCTTTGCATGCATACATACGTCGCGGTTTCCACTGGCACATGATGCATTCTTGGCATGATGACTGTGCGATCTTACACGTACATATACGACGTTTCTTGGCCTAAGCACAGACAGTCTGTGGCCTGACCGAAGCTCGTCTAGCAGATTGATGTAGCTATGCAAAGGCAGCGTAACCAAAAGCCTAAAAAACCTATACATAGAGTCTTAGCTAATTTACACAATAAAACATATATGTTGCCTTCCTTTGGGATATAAGACATAAGAAAATGCCAGTCTTTGAATTAATTTCATGATTTCACCGCTCAAAAATGCCAACGTTACCTCGAGCTCAGATCTCTCAATATCAGCCCGTTATCGCTATCATATTAGCCCTATGCAATACAGACATTTAGACAACATGTGAATAATGCCTATTTCTCCGACATAATTATGTTTCATAAGACATTGTTTTCAATGGCGATCCCTCACAAAGAACTCACCAGTCTGACCTTCGGTACCTTCGGTAATACGTCCGCACACTATATCGCAGTTCGAGCTTTGTGCGGTTAACTCCCGTTCCTAAGTAGTCCACACACACACATTAAAACCATTGACTTGGCGAACTAACAACGATGTGACTTGACGAATGTGATTATATTGTCAACGAGTAATCGATGACAAGTTACGAATTAATGAACTACGGGATTTGGAACAATAGACCTTTGACCAATCAGAGAACGGTAACGGTGATATGCAGTGAGAGACACTTGATCGTATCCACGTACTCGGTTGACTTGTAATCTCGTATCTAATATAAACGGTAAATAGTTTGGGTTATTTTGTTTGATCAGAAAACGCCCCACAAAACGATTTTTGATTGTAACGAAAATAAAGACGTTAATCTATTTGTCGAGTTAGTGACTTCTATAAAAATTGTGACTCGACAGCATTGCCAAACACACACTGTATATGTGTAGTTTTTATCAAATATGATTACCCAATTTTTTAAAAGGGCACTTTGAAACAGGGTTAAAAGCTAGGTGAAAAAGAAGCCATAGAAAAAGTTGGTCCAGAACAAAAGAATAACTCCGCGTAATCCTTTTAAGATAACACGAATTTGTTTATTTTATTTATTTATAAACCATCCAACAGGCATTGCCCAATAACAGGTGGGGGTTCAGTGTTAGTGCAGGAGGAAACCGGAGTACCCGAAGAAAACCATGCGTCAAACTGAACGACGCTCTTCTTATTATAATCAAACCCTGAATGTGTTCGAACTCCGATCGAGTGGTAAGAAGTAATTGGTTTAACCACTCAACCACCGACAACCCTTTGACTTACATTGATATAACTAATCATACCTAATACCAACTTGAAAGAAAAAATACATATATGGTGAATGAAAACGGTTTTCGAAGTGCGCTGATGACGAAGGTGTGCAGTTTATAGTAGCGGCGAGATACAATACAGAAGGTCGTCCCTGAATAGTTAAAGCTTAGATTACAGAGAGATACGAGTAGAGGTTAATACAAGTGCTGTAATACTTACACAAGGACTTGTTCTCTGGGATTAACTCGTTATGTTAGATAAATATGTATTTAATTATAATCTTTACTTTGTTCGTTTGTTTGTTAATATGAGTGCGTTGACTCATATAAGCAGGAGGAGTGCAATATAGACTTGATTTTCTTCTACCCTCAACATATATATATATATATATATATATATATATATATATATATATATATATATATATATATATATATATATATATATATATATATATATATATATATATATATATATATATATATATATATATATATATATATATATACATACAAATGAAAGAAGACGAGTCTGATATTACATAGTGGAATTACACTACGGACCGTTTCACCCGAAGGATCGTCAGGTGTAATAGTGTGGTTTAATAGTATTGGTTAGTTATACATCCTGCTTTAAGTACATAACTTGTGTGTGTTCACTGACGGCTGTGTGTACACAAAAAGATTGACAACAAAGGTTATGTATTATTAAGTAAGAACTTGTTAGCGTGCCGGCATTTACTGATTAATTCAGTTCTGCTGTTCAAGTTCGTTGATTTGTCGGCAGTTATAATAAAATATTTTTCCCAGAGGCATAGTTGACATCGTTTGGTAACGTTAGAGTATGAGGAAGCCTGCTTGAGAACTGACCAGTGTACGTCGTAATTAATGTTGCTGTCTTTTAGGTGCCAAATGTATTTACTGAGTGCAGTGTCTTTCTTCTTGTGATCAAGTTTAAATGAAGACTTGTGGTTGTTAAACCTGCTTTTGAATTCTGTGTCACTAACGCCTATGTATGATTTGTGATCTTGGTTAGTGGTGACTGTTGCTTTGTAAACAACGCTTTTTATGAGGCATTTTCCTGCGAGAGGGCACTCCTTTGGTTTTCTGCAGTTACAGGTATTTTGTTGTGTTTGCTTAGCTTTTGAAAGTATTGAGCACTCTACTTGGCGAAAGAAGAATGAAATTATATATATATATATATAACTCGGTGAGTATCAATCTGCTAAGACAGTGCTCTACACCGCAGTGGCAGAGCGTAATAGTTTTGGTAGTACTGGAACTCTTTCTTGGTTGTAACTCGGAGTTTCACGCATTGTATATATATATATATATATATATATATGCAGTCACGGTATAAACGAAACAGAAATGTTCCATTGTACTCGACGAAACTACTTGTGACACCACTACAGATTACTGGCATTATTTTTAAGATCATTATGATGTACTTGTACGTTGAATTCAGGTCATTTAGGCCATAAAACATCACATTAAGAGATTGCAGCGACTAGATGGGAAATAGCTTTATTGAATATGTCGCTATTACATATCCTTAAAGACCATAGTTGAAATCAAATTCCGCAATGTAGAGTGGTATCGACAGGTAATCTAAATAATTCAAATATTAGTGACTCCGGTCACCAGCGCAATTGTATTGGTTGTGAAAGGTAGCCACTTTACAACGAGAACTCGTATTTGGAATTCACCCTGGAGATGGCTTGATGACGTCACAAGCTCTGCTCATACAGTGATGTGCGTTCACCCAGAATATGAGGGCGATATTTGACTCGCCAGCACAGAAACACGACAATGGGTCAATGACATCAAACCTTCGACGCGTAAACTTTACCAAAGGCTCCGATATCACTAAGTTGCCCCATACCAGACATTTATTGTAATGTTTGTTTGGAGATGTCAAGCTAATGAATTTACTAGACCGAGAATTATATTAGTTTTTTTTTGGCTACTAAAAGTACGAATCTACCTAAAGCGTTGCACAAAGTAGCAATATCCGTTTTCAGTTGCCATGGCAATCACTTTCCTCCATTTAAAGATACAATACGCTGGCGCTTTTGATCTTGAATTTTACGACGGAATGGTACAAATGTTCGAATTACACAGAAAACATGTCTGCCCTGATAGTTTATGTCAAAAGAAAAGAACAGAACCGCCATGGGTATTTGTTAGGCATAGAGTGGGTAACTATATATTGCCTATGCTATTTGCAACGACTTGGTATGTCTACACTGTGTGTCATGTATTACTAACGCTTTACTGCAAGTTTAATAAAGTGTAGAGGGGTTAGTAACGGCGATAATTTGACATCAAGTGTTACAAATATCTCCATCGTCAAACTGACTTCGAGTAAATCGATCACATACCTACAACGATAAGGAGTCTGTTATTGAAGTGCCGTGTTTGGTCGTCGTGTTGTCGGACTCGGTGAAATAACGGTGCGTGATTTACAACTTGCCTTGTTCTACGTTGGGTCTGTCAGTCTTTCTAGGTGTCTCCCCGATTAAAACACCAGGCTGGCAATCTCCCTGGCCGTTTTATAAGAATATAACACAATTCTTGTCACTTGAGGCAGGTGAACCCGTTTGTTCGAATCACCTTAACAACAACACTACTTAGGGTAACCGATTCAAGGTCCGAGTTTTAATGTACCTCTAAAGTTGTCGTCATCACTCGAGGAACCATCACAGAGTACTGCGTAGAATTCAGCGATCGTTCCTCAGTTAAATACGACCTGTACAATGTCAACTTTCTTTGAACAAAGTCCCACCTGATTATTAGTCTTTGTTAGCACGACAAATGAATTGCTGTTACACGTCAATTTACGGTACATTGTTAAAATTGATAGGTGGCATTGTACAACGACATTATAATAACAGTCTGTGAACGCTCTAGCACAATCTTTGCCCGAGGATTTCTTCTTAATAAGTCTTTTCTTTTTATAAAATCCGCCAATACACAAAAGAGAAAATCCAATAGTACACAGTCGAATAAATCGTCTTGAACCGATATGGCAGCCTTAACCAATACAAATACCACCTTCATCAGAAATCGATTCACTGACAGGAAAAAAAAAACCTTCAAAGTTTGGAATAATCTGATGTGACTCAAGTGAATCACGTGTCGATACACGAATTATACACACAAACGAATTATGTTCGATTTACGATTAATTCAAGGAAAGAGTGGGAACTTTATATTTTTTGTGGTAATTCTACAGTGTTTGGTTGTCCGTACTCCGAGAGTTTTTGGATCAACTTCGACCACATGGCAAAAATTGCTGCAGAGTTTCCAACTCCACCGAATTTGACAAACAACACACCCACCTGTTTGAAAACGGGGTACCATGATGTGGTCTCCTCGCTGCAGGCGGCATCATAACTCTCACCTTCGTTTCTAACAATAATAGCGACGACAAAGGGAATACGAGCCACGATGTTACGTCAAGATGTTAGGTAAAATGTTGTTGAATTCACGCAAACTCACCATGTGGGTAAATAACCCGTTTAAACATTTACACACCACATTCCTGAATGATAGTTTCAAAGTTAGTTTGAATACGTAATTATGTAGACATTGAAAAGTGAATTCGAGTTGATAGAGTTAGACTGGATAGGCGTTTCTGTATGTGATGTGTAATAGAATATTCATAAAGACTTATTTAATGTCTTGACAAACACTGTTTACACGTATTGCTTTTCTGTAATAAATAGGTGATAGAATGTTTGTTTAAAAATTAAAGGCTTGTTAAAAATAGCGGCGATAGCATTGTAGCACAAGTGATTACACTTTATTCAAGTGTGTGTAGTCTTGGACGTAGACCAAAAGTGATATTTTCCCGAGTAAATTACATAGTTGTCATGAGATTGTCTTTACCTTTTAAAGGTAATAATTCTTATTATCTACACACCCCTCGGAACATCATTCAAACAAATCAGATTTATACTGAAAATAACATTTTGAGACCTAATTTGCATATTAATAAGGGGACGAGCAGAATTTACGGGGTGAGGTGGGGGTGGGGGCTGAGGAGAAAGTTTTTTGGTCAATTGTTATTTCGCAGCGCCCGTTCACACTCTCAAAATATTCATGCCCCCCAAAATTAACCCAATTTTCGTAGCCGAACCCCCAAAGTTCAGTAAAAAAGGGACCAAAAGCAATGTTCCACACGGAAAGATTTGGAGATAATTTAAGAATATTGATTTTCAGTGAAATTTGTCTCCGTGGGCGCAGTCTACCTTTAGTGACTATGTTAGGACGGATAGATCCGTCACTGTGTACATTCCTTCAATCATGTCTTATGTTGTTTCTTTCTCATGTTGACAGGAGCGCCACCAACGACGAATCTTTCGGTATCTAAGGAATGGCCAAAAAGCAAAAGCGATTGTCCATGACAAAAACATCATCAATACATTATCAAATAGTAAATATTACCCACAGACGCACCTTCAAAAACACTTTAAAAGAACACCTTCTTGCTAAAAATTCATTCCTTTCAGTAACTTCTACAGAACTTGTATATGTTTTTGACTATGACTGTGATTTTCATTAATTTCATTTCATGTAATTAGTTTACTTATATATACACTATGTGAGTTTTTGTTTTGTTTTCTTCTTTGTACAGTTACGCATAAACATATTTTATTATTTTTATAGTATCAGGGCCATAGACTAGACTAGTTCTGCTTGAACTATTTCTATGGCCCTCACCAGGTACAGTTTTTCTTTTCTTTTCTTCTCAGTTGTGTATCATTTTCCCTTTGTGTCTGGTGAAAATAAATAATATGAATATGAATATGAATAAATACAATGTATGTATAATTTCAAGATCTTCGAAAATCTTTTCATTATCTCTCCTAATCTTTCGTTCGCTTTATCAACTTGAGACATTCTTGGTAAACTTAAAAGAGAACAACACATGATATTCTTAGTTTTGGATACAACGAAAAACTTTCAGTACTATTATTTTGCAAATATTGACCTTTTATAATGACGTCAGAAATATAAAGTCGTTCATGTTTCTTTACTTGTATGTGTCTTACGATAGAAGTGTACAAAAACACACATTGATCCGAAGATTTACCGCATGTATGTTATTTTTTCGAATAAGAAAATATTTTGTTTGCGAAATTCAAGTATTTTTTTTTAAAGTTCAAAGAACTTACAACGGCGATACTTTTAGCGGTTCTGTCATAACAGGACATACCGCGCTATTCACTTGCAACAGATAGTACGTGACACATACAAAAACGCGGTTGTTATTCTTCACCAACACTTACTACCAGACGAACACTCAAATATTGCGTCACTTTGTTTACACAGACAAAGGTATATAGTCTATATTCAGACGCGGATTATATTTTGCTATATTCCTTCAAACGACTTCTTAATTATGATTATATTTGTTACTAACTGGGGCACATATACGAACGATAGTTTATTTTGAATGCACTATGAAATACACGGTGTACTGATGCTCCATACATTCTTTGTATAATACGCCATAGAGGGCGCCCCACTGTCTCCACTGAACCGCTGAGTCGAGTAGACTTTCGTGTGAAACAAAACACGTACAAAATGGTGCAGAGTTCCGTTGATATATGATTGCTCTGGTGCGTTAATTTTGTGTTCATTGGTTCATTCCATTGTGTTTATGGAGGAAGGTTGAAATCGTGATGGAAATTGACTTTTGAAGTAGGGTTAACACAACTGGTGTTGGTGATTGCTGTAAAATTGGGTTTGGTTGAAATTTGGATTGTGACGGATATTAGGAGATCAGTGATAGAGAGGAGGTCAGTGATAGAGAAGAGGTCAGTGCTGTGACGTCAGTAGGTTTATAGAGACGAGTTCAACCTGTTGACGTTGTAACTACCCGCATGGAAATTTGTACATTGGGCCATAGACCCATCCTTGGTGGAGGGTCTATGATTGGACCTATCTTTGCTTGTGACGCTTTCGAATGTATCCCTGTTTCCATCTCGGTTCTTATGTTGTCATAGTGATGTTATAGTGATAAATAAGCCTTGTGGGCTCATTCAATATATATTGACAAATCCCAGATATGAGGTGAAGAGGTGAAAATTGGGCTTATGCAAATGAGTGAACTTGTTTGCATATATATGTATATTATTATTATGGGACTGTCTGCATATATGCAGATATGGTGTGGGAACCTGAAAGGGACTGTCTGCGTATATGCAGATATGGTGTGGAACCTGAAAGGGACTGTCTGCGTATATGCAGATATGGTGTGGGAACACAGAAGGGACTGTCTGCGTATATGCAGATATGGTGTGGGAACACAGAAGGGACTGTCTGCGTATATGCAGATATGGTGTGGAACCCGGAAGGGACTGTCTGCGTATATGCAGATATGGTGTGGGAACACAGAAGGGACTGTCTGCGTATATGCAGATATGGTGTGGAACCCGGAAGGGACTGTCTGCGTATATGCAGATATGGTGTGGGAACACAGAAAGGACTGTCTGCGTATATGCGGACATATCAGTAATCCAAATCAGAGAATATCGTACAGCATTTATTTCATGCCTGCTCATTCCATCATTGCATTCATTCACACACATATATTAGACTCCATAAGCACAAGTGACCCCATTATACACATGACCAAAAAAGTTGCATATACACAACATCGTAGTCATGGCAATAAATATTTATTTATAAATAAGATACAATGTACAATCCAGTAGACTGAGACAGAAATATCGTCTCAATTTTGAGTGGTCATTCTAGAATATTTCCCAATGTGAAACGTCAAATTTTTGTCAACAGGAATTCCAAGAGAAAGGCAAAAAAAAAAAAGACAAAAAAAAGGAATACTCACATACTAGTAAGTCAAGATACTCTGAAGCCAAAGTTCAAAGTTCAAAGTTCACTCTTATTTACACGAAAAATTTTTTTGAAAGGAAACCAACACAAAAGCTTGAAATACGAAAGAAATGGGGATATGGGAAAAAAAAATTTCTATGTATCAAAAATCTAAATTTTCTTTCAAAAAAATTACATCCAGATAAGCGTTCCTGGAAAACCTGCCCAGGCACAGTACACAGCTCAGTGGTAACTACATCTAATCTCAAAAAGCTATTTTTGACAAAAAAAATTTACTCAAAGCCAAAACCTCAAAATTGTAAGGTGTATGAAATAAAAGAAGCCTTGATGTACACCTGTTCACTGTACTTACACACAGTATAAAATTCATCCATTTTTTCACCGAGTTTTTTTTTTCTGATATAAAAATGTACAAAGATTTTTTTTTCTTATTTTTCTTACAGAAAAAATGGTCTTTTTATGAGCTCGAACTTGGACTTTAACAAGTTATTTTTAATAATGTATTTTCTAAACAGTTTTCGTAAGCCTCTGCAAAAAAAAATGCTGTAGTTTGAGTACTCTGGCAAATATCTATCAAACTTTTTATAAAAACAATTATGGTACCTATTTTTTTTTTACTGATACAGCAGAAATTACAATTGCGTTCAGTTTCAATGATCAACTATGCTTGATATGCGCCACATTCAACAAAGGGACAGCAACAAAAACTTAAGATATGTAGCCTCTATCCAGTTAGAGTAAGTAGTAAACCATGATGGGTGCATGCAATCAGATTTATACAATAAACAGCAAGTGCATGTCAAACCGGGTCAGTTCATTTATAATACAGATCTGGTTGCACCCCCCCCCCCACTGTGGTGTATTACTTACAATAGCTACACAAAAGTTACTTACCGAAGTATTTTGTTGGTGTTACTAGTATGTACAGATGTTACTTATGGGGCTCGTGTCAAAACATACCCGGTCATTGAAACTGAATGCAATTATTTCTGCTGTACTACACAACAATGGGGACAGAAACTAGCAATGCAACAATGATGGGATATTGTAAGTGCGAGACTGAGGTATTGCATGTCTGAAAGTTTCATAGCTTCTAGAAGTTCAAAGTTCACAAAAAAGTTTATTTGGCTGACCTCAACAAATGTTGAAAAGTTTACAAATAAAGCTCAACTTTCAGATGACAAATCCTTGCATCCCTTTATTTATTATATTTTCAAGAAGTCCTGTAAGTTTGTTGTGTCCAGTCCACAATCAGACCTTTACCTGAAATAGCGCCCTCTATCAATACATAATCACCATGCAAAACATTGAATTTGAATATACATGTATTACCACAGACAAGGGTAGAACAGTATAACACCCTATTTCACTGCACTGCATGCATTTCTGCAGTTTGAGTTTAGGTTTTTTTCAAGTGAAAAAATGCTTAGTTTTTTTGACAAAGAAATTTCCCTTGGCCTATCTACAGAAGAGCGAAATCATAATTACAGGAGGCAGTTTATTACAATTTTGACTAACGGGAGCGGTTGATGACATCTGCCACAGAGGGCGCTGTTTCATACATGCCACAAGGAGGTGCTGTTTACGAACAAGGAACAGGACTGTAACCTCACACCTTGGCATACAAACCAACATACTAAAGGCACTGAAGTTTTTAAGTTCATTATTTCTCAACGCTAACAATTTCCTGGGAACTGACTTGATTGATTGAAATCACAAAATACTACGAAGAAAGCATTACACTGGTAGAAATCTAAAATGCAACAAACAAACAAACACACAGCCAACAAATTCAAATGATTGGGTCTCTATGACAACATCTGTTTATGTTGCTACAAAATCAGCAACATAATTCAACACAACTGCAGCAAGAGTTGGGTAAAATGGTTAAAGAAAGTAACTGAAAATAGTAGCGCGACTCGTATTGCAATATACGACAACGCTAGTAGCATCCGTTGCATTGATCATACTCTCATTATGGTAACTGTTGAAACTTCAGTCAACATATTCTCGGTGTTTCAACAGCAACATATCTTGACAAATTTTAACAAACATAATTACACAATATAAATCACAAACTTCTTCAAAAAAACATGATTTTCCATCACTCTATCCACTCCACAAATCACATTTAATTTCTTTTCTTGAAGGAATCGATAAATTTTTCTTTCACATTTTCAATATGCCAAACACCAAACACCAACTTGAGCTATTGGTTTGTAATTTCTCTCCTCTCCACAAACACATTAGAAATTTATTTCCTGTTCACAAACATATTTGTAATTTCTTTCCTATTTGCAAACATATTTATGTCTTTCCTATTCACAAACATGTTTGTAATTTCTTTCCTATTCACAAACAAGTTTGTAACTTTTCTTCTCCAATTATGCTACTACATATTGCCATATTATATAGCTCTCTAGTCTTCTAAAAATGGGCAGCAGGCAAAAAAAACCTGCTTTCCTATTGACAAATTCATGTAAACACAAGCACCAAAATGAAAAATGTCAAAACACAGAATTCTTTGACTGTTGGGTTATTTTGACTTGACATTCAGACGGCAGATTACTGTTACTGTATACTATGGTCCCAGACATCCAGAGAACTCCTGAGTTGTGATGTCATAAGCTACTAGTAACCAGAAAAGCAAAGCATATCGCGGCTCGGGATTAGGAACTGGCGAGGGACTTTTTCACTCAACTTACACACAGGTTGAATGTTGTCAGAAAGCCAACAGCCTGATACTTGAATCAGAACAAACACTTACGGCATACACAAAACATGCGTAAAGTTAAAACTAATATTTCTATCTTGGCCGTCCTATTTTTGTTTATTTAGCAACAAAACTTCAGAGACGAGTCCTAGTACTACACACTACAGACTTTGTGTAGTGATAAGGGTTCCTATACCACCGCTACACATCTCTCTCAGCTGTACACAAAATATCAGGGAATGTTGTTCACAAAGTGTTAATGTCACTGCATGTATTTATACAACCTAATGTATATAATAATCACTGCATTGTAAGTCTTCAAGTTTTTAAAATTAATGAGTCTGTGAGCTTAACGTGTTTTGAACGAGATATACGCTTCAAAGTTTGGTAACAGTATGATCACTGTAACCTTGTAGACTGCAAAATTCATCATGTTGTCCCGTCCCATCCTCTTCTCACCAGGGGAGGGGTTGATCAATGTGTGAGGGCGCCCCGTCATGGTGTACCCTACAGACTATGTAACCTCACTGAATAGTAGACTAAACTTAATTGTCTCTCTACCAGGGAGTATTTGTTTGTCCACCCATAACTACAAGTTGAGCAAATCAGGATTACATGTAACACAATCAAACCATGTTGATTGAAAAAGAATTATGTCCAACTACCAGTACAATACTGATGATCGTGTATTTCAACACTATGATAGTAGTTCCACCAAAACATAAAAGCAACAATAACATATTTCCAGTCATTTTACGTTAAAGTTAAACCAATGCAGTACTCATGACTTGGTTTGATGTGATTGCATCTAAATACAGGTCAGAGTTTAAAACACTTGTATAATTGTCGTAATATGCCAAAATAAAATGCTGAATATGAAACTTGTTGGTGTTAAAAAAGAAGAAGACGACAAATCTGTTCTTTTCGTGTGCCAAAGACATCTTGTAATACTCACAAAATGTCTATCTTAATGCTAGCATACTATAGCTTTCATAGTTGCATAGTCAGCTGGAATAGTGGTTCTCAAATATTACTAAAACATGCAGGTCTGTTGAACTACTGCAATGGTGATTCAAAATTTGCAGATCTGCTGCAGTAATGTTATAAAATTCACAGGCCTGTTAAACTACTGCAATGGGGGTTCTAAACTTGCAGGTCTGTGGTGAACTGCTGCAGTAATGGCTATAAAACTTACAGGCCTGTTAAACTACTGCAATGGTGATTCAAAATTTGCAGATTTGCTGCAGTAATGTTATAAAACTCACAGGCCTGTTAAACTACTGCAATGGTGGTTCTAAACTTGCAGGTCTGTGGTGAACTGCTGCAGTAATGGTTATAAAACTTACAGGCCTGTTAAACTACTGCAATTGATGTTCTATAGTTTGCAGGTGTGTGATTAACTACTGCAATGGCAGTTCTAAAACTTGTAGATCTGTAGTCACATGCTGCAATGGTGGTTCTAAAACTAATAGGTCTGTTTAATTGTTTCAGCAACGTTTACAAAACTTGCAGGGGTGAAGTCAGATGCTGCAAAGGTGGTTCTAAAAACTTACAGGTCTGTTTAACGTCTGTAAAAGATGTTTCAAAACTTACAAGTCTGTTTAACTGTTGCAGCAATTTTACAAAACTTGCTGGCGTGAAGTCAGATGCTGCAACGATGGTTCCAAAACTTACAGGTCTGTTTAATGGTTACAGCAATGTACATATTATTAACATGCTGAGCTGAGGTTGCATGCTGCAATGGTGGCTCTAAATCTTCATCACAGGTCTGCAATTTTCTGATGGAGAAGTGGTTGTAACACTTGCAGGGCTGTGGTGAACTGCAAATAGAAATATTCTTGTCTCCACTAAAGGTAGTAACATATTAGATGTCAGATTGTAGAAAAAATGTGGGTTGTCTGTTGATGTCTTCACTGTGGTGTCTGGGGGTCTGGTCTGGGTTGTGCAGTAGTCCTAACTGTCACGAGGAAGCATTCTGCTGTATATGTGAGGGCTGCAGAATAATGAAACACACATCACTCAGTTAATGTTGTACACGTTATGTAAGAACAAAATTTTCTCTGTATAAAAAATTGAACGGAGGGAGTCACAAAATGTGCTTTTCGAAGCTGCTAAACGCAATGTCAACAGAGATACAGATAGTAAGTGAATGATACACTTTTAAGTTAGTTAATGTTACACACAACAAAACCGTATAATTTTTTGTTGACTGAAAAAGTTTGAATTGAGGGAATCAGAAAATGTACTTTCTGAAGCTGGTAAATGTAACATAAACAGAGATGGGGTAGGTAAGCGAATGTTACACTTTTAAATACAGCAAAATTTGCTGGGGGGGGGGGGGGGGGGTGCACTCATGCTTGCAGTGTTTTCTGCTGCACTTTCACGAGCGTATGACACCAGAGAACACTGCAAGCACTTGTGCAAATACCCGAGTATGCCACACTTGCAGTCACACATCATGGCATTCTGTCACACCATATGTTGATGGTACATACCTCAGAATGGCAGATAAAGTTATCATAGATAGAACACAACTGTTCCATTTTGTATTGCTCCAAGACTACAAAGCCTTCTAAGTTATAGCTAGCTTTACGGGCACAGGACTCACAATGGACTTCATACTTCTTATCTTTCTCAGTGGTGAACAGGACGTTGAACACTTCCACCTAGTATACAAAATATAATGAAATATTACGTCACGATGAAATGTTAGACTTTGGAGACAAAGGGTGATATTACCCTGGTAGATGAACCTTCAGTTTTCTACGATAGACACAAACTAAAACTATTGTCACAACATGTTGATACAACAGTGATAAAACTATTTTGTATCTTCTGCAATGAATGGACACTATTCTTTATGAGTTGTTTTATGATGGTAGTGGTAGTGGTAGTGGTAGTGGTAGTGGTAGTGGTAGTAGTAGTAGTAGTAGTAGTAGTAGTAGTAGTAGTAGTAGTAGTAGTAGTAGCAGTAGTAGTAGTAGTAGTAGTAGTAGTAGTAGTAGTAGTAGTAGTAGTAGTAGTAGTAGTAGCAGCAGCAGTAGTAGTAGTAGTAATAGTAGTAGTAGTAGTAGTAGTAGTAGTATATTGTCCATTCTAAGTCAAGTCAGTGAAACCATCCATATCTAAGTCTGATAATAACTACCATCTTACCTCACAGTCTGTACAGTAATGGGCAGCTTCATCTTTACTCCTTCCCTGCCAGTGAACATCAATACCTTGTTGTTTTAAACTTTCCTGTGTTAGAACACTCTGTTTAATGGTCCTTAGTAGACAGTACCTGTAAAACCATCAATGACATCACAATTACAATACTGATGATGTGTAGCTAAAACACGGAAATCTGACCATCATCGATATACTACATCAAATGACACTTTGTCAAAATAACTTGGATAACCAAAAAACTGAAAACTCTTTCCAATTTTCACATAAATACAATGATCTAACAAATTTGTCACTTTTCACATTTGAAATCGTGTCTGTTTTTTGTCACCTTCATGCATATATTTGTCAAGATATCACTTTCCTTTCATAATGTCCTCAGTGGATTGGCTCTGATTTATCTATCATTTAGATCAGAAGGTTTTCCTCATCATCAGACAAAATTAAATATTATGAATAATACAGCTATTTAAATATATCATACCAACAGAACCCAATGTTGTGTGAGTACCAGTGTGGCTGCACTCTGGGGTATTTGCTGCACTGTCACTCTTGAAGTATAGTCACAGAGAACACTGCCAGCACTCTTCCAAATATCCTGAGTACATCCATATTTGCATTCATACATCATGGGCTTCTGTCATACGACTCCCAACAATCAAGGAGAACTTATCAAAAATAAATTTCTGTACTTACTTGATCATTTCATATAACTTAGGTTCTGCAATTTTAATATTTCTGGCCATGTTCCATGACAAGTGTATCATAGGTACGATAGATTTGACACTTTGTAGCTTATTCCATTCGTATCTTTCAACTGCTAGTTTGTACTGATGTGATGTCAGGGGTCCAACATTCCAAGCTATGTTATTGCACCATCCCTAGTTGTCAACACAAAAATAGTACTATTAACACACAGAAAAACAAAACAAACCAGACGTACAGATTCAGAACTTTCTGAAAACTAATATGATAGTTCATTCTCCATTCACTGACATTTTTTATCTGAAGTTTACCTCAACAGATATGGATGAGACAAATTATTAAAAATCACAAAAGATGTTTACATAAAATTAACACAAACTTCAAAATATTAGCATTCATGTTACACCTTCATATATATATGACACAAGAGGGCGCTATGACAAATCTTGCAAACAAGTGACACAGCACATTCCATTATGACAGAAAAGTGAGTAGGTTGTGTGTTTACGACACTTACCACGGCTTGTACCCAGTGTACAGTTCCGGCATTGATCCAGACCAAGTCACCAGGTCTTTGTATAAACCTATACACTGGGACATTCTCCTCATACAAGTCTTCTAAAACAGGCCACCAAGAACCAATCAAGTAGTTTATTCCATGCCTAGTAATGAAACACATACAGTATTGAGTTATTAAATCTGGAAAAAACTGTCCTTAAATTTAGGAGAATCTTTATGTGTGTCTTTATTAAACTCATCCTGTCCAAAACAATATAGACTTCACTTAAAAGTGACAGTATAACATCACAAAGACTTTATGTTCCACACCCTTGAACATTTCAGATTATACCTCATCTTACAATGTACTTTTTACAAAAAACTGAAATCGTCATGATATTATTCACTGTATGCCAGATTTATTCAATATTTTTTTTACATCATAAATTGATTAACTTGTTGTCCTCAGTGGATTGGCTCTGATTTATCTTTCATTTAGATCAGAAGGTTTTCCTCATCATCAGACAAAAGAATCACGACATCCAAGTTCATTTCTAAAACCTTGGTTGAAATCAGGAGTAAAATTGAGTGTGAAAAACGTTTTTTTGTGGAAGAGCTAAAGAAGTTGGTCTACAACAACAGAGTGAGACAGATCTTATATTTTTAAGGCTCCAATGATAAGATGACTAATCAAAAGACCTAGGAGTGAATCATAGCATTGTCCTTATCTGATATGAGCTACTCTCTCTCTGTTCTGGACGTAGTTTTGGTTTTTGTATGAAATGGAATGTTTTGGAATACAATATTCATTACATCAAAGAACTAAGAACTTACAAGACAGCATAGTGTGCTTGTTACCTTTCTTTCTAACTGAGAACACTATTTTCAACATATATGAATAGCATCTTTCACACTATATTGACAACTGACAAAATATCTCACAATTCATGAGAAATACAATGGTTTTGCTAAGGGCGGTTAAAATACGTAAAATCTACTGGGGTTGCCCTGTCATTTTACCTGGTTCCCAAACAAAATTATCATAAACTCTATGGGGAAACAGCCGTTTTTACCCTTTTCTCCCTTTCTGTTATAGTGTTCCACAAAAACATTGGAAGCAAAATGGTGACTTACTTTTCACAGAAATTGTGAATAACTCCCCAGTATGGTTCTGGCACGCCAAACCATTCACAATCACCTGGTCCAATGTTGATATTAACTGAACAGGAGTTGTTATTCTCTTGATGTCCCGGTGTCCTACTGCCTGGTACCTTCATGTACAACTGTACTGAATTCATACCTAGTATCGTATGTCCAACATGACTCAACATGTTACCAGCTGACACGACTCGGGTGAAGGCTGGTAGCTTAGTCAATTCTTGTAGCTGTGGTTTCCACCTAGCAAAGACAGTCACAGTTTCAAATATAGTTACTGTGATAATAAACCAACTGGCATACATGCCTGGTTTTGATATATAGCTGTTTGCATCACACTCCTTTGAGAAAACATTTCCTATTCTAAACCATGGTCAGAGTGAGAGATCTAAGATGACCCATTGGGCATGTCTGTGTACTTAAACATTTAAAGGGGCAAACGTTGAGTTTATATGTTTTTAGGATGTACTGCATATTAAAAGGTACTAGCAGTATTCGACTTACTGAAGCACACTTAACCATCACTTGCAATTGACTGAACTCAAACCTAGTATTAGAATATAACTCATAAATGATCTAACAAACTTGTCACTTTTCACATTTGAAATCATGTCTAGGTTCTTTCACCTTTATGCAAATGTTATCAAGATATAACTTTCCTTTCATGTTGTCCTCAGTGGATTGGCTCTGATTTATCTATCATTTAGATCAGAAGGTTTTCCTCATCATCAGACAAAATTAAATATTATAAAATATTATGAATAATACAGCTAATCATAACTAGAGAGAGAGAGAGAGAATCATTATTGCATTATTCCTCTTATATATAAACATAACTTATTACTTACTTTCTTTCATCTGACAAGTCAACATTAGTACCAAACTTTAACATTTTGAATTGTCTTCCTCCAGGAGTTTTCTTTTTACCACTACAACAAAACAAAACAACATGACACCATCATTAGAGAGTTAGCTATGAATTGTGTACATCATCCACAGACAATAATTGTATTGACAGAGTTTTTATCTTAAACTTCACTGAACCCTTTACAGGTTACACAAAAATGACAACTTGTATGCATAAAGTCTCACAAACTTTACTACCTTCATATATACAGCAAACATGATTTTTTTTTAAAGCTATGAATACATTACATATCACCACTTTTCAGCTTTGTAAGTAAGCCATGACTACAGACTTTTAAGTACTCTTTTTCTAGTGGTAGTTTTCCAAATGATAACACAGGACTTGGGAGGAATCTTTCTTGTTTTCATTTAATTCATGTACCTCACACCAGTACATTTCAAAAGTACTTCATTCACATAATACTAAAAGTTCTATTTTTTACCTCTTGGACGTTGTTGAAGATCCTGAGTCACTGTCATTCTGATCTACTACAGTGTGTATATGCTTGTCTTTTGCTTTGCTTTTCTCTGCTTCCTCCTGTGATGAAGAAAATCAAATCAGTCGATCAATCAATCAATCAATCAATCAATCAGTCAATCAAGTGAATGATCAATCACCTATCCATCAAATCATTAATTGATCAATCAATCACTTTTGTTGCGGTGTTGAAATATTTCAATAACTTGTAGTTTTACAATTCAATTTACTCTCGTGATTGAGCCTTTGATTTACTAAGATAGACACAAACCAAAACTATTATGGCAACATGTTGATACAACAATAATATAATGGATGTTGGTTTGATTATAATTTCAGTAGGGAGGCGTTGCACAGTATTCTTGACAGAGTTTCATAAACTTGCAGTGTGCTGTTTTTGGACTTACAATGTTTACACTATCCTGATCACAGGGTGATTAGAATCACATAACAGAGGAACCACTATCACCCACTTGTGTGTAATCTACCATATTGAAGAACAATAGTTTTAGTCTGCACCTATCTTAGTAGTAAACTGACGACTCGATTGCCAGAGTCGTAATGATTTGACAATTGTTCTACCTACCCTAAGTGATTCTTGGAATGATGAGGCTTGATACTGGGCATACTTGGCTATCGTTGTAAACGACCTACTACTTTCACATTTCCAGACTTTCTTTAACCCTTGTATATCCCAGTTTTCATCTGCTGCTTGCTGTCTCTGTTGACAAAACAAGGAATACAGATTGTTTAAAGATAAGCACATTCTACAACTCGCAACACTCAAGTGTTGCATAATCTGCCACATTCATTTAGAGTATCCATATCATGTGTATAAGTATTTGATCATCAGCCCAGTATGTTTGGTCCCAATGAGTTGAGTACAAACACAGATATCATTGAGACTATCATTCAGTTTTATCAGTCTGCTGTTCTATAGCAGAAAACACTACAAATTGACAATGTTAGAAAGGACACATACTAGGCTGATAATTAAAGAAATTGTTTACTTTACACTTGATATGAATGCTATAAATGAATGCTACAAATACAAGAAGTGATCTACTTCAGTGTTAAGGGTTGTATTATACCAGTCTGTTATGATGATGCATGTCTACATCATTGGTTTTGCAGTGCTTGTAATATGAGAAGTGTACAGAGTCTAGTTTCCCTAGCTTTCTCTCTGTAAAGCTGTGACATCTGTTACTCTTTCACCAAACTACTGCATCACATCATGTCGAAATGGGGTACATTAAACTCTAGAAAATTTCTCATATGGATTTGTCTACAGTTTGTGACCAAATCTACCAAAATGCTTAGCGTGTAACACAGACCAAGCACAATACCGTATTTGGTTGCATGCACACAATTTGATCCTCTTTTTACAAGGAGTAATTATGACAATGTCGGTAAACTTGTACCAAAACTTACGCAATTGCACATGAAACTACAGTAGATGTTTACCAGTACCAGAGGTTCTAACTTCTAGTTTCATTTAGATAGTCCTACCAGCTTTAACTGATAAACATTGTAAATGTTACAGAAACTTGCTGTTTACCTGTGTTCTAACTTCAACTAGGTGGTCTGCATTGGCTTCAACTAAAGTTTTTGTGGAGAAGAGTCCGAGGTCAAGTTTAAGGGCAGCTGCTAGACCACGCACCACTGTGATTGGCTGGTTTGGAGATATACAGTACTGTTGCAATGCTGGTGAAAAGGCATCTTTCTTGCTTTCAAGCTATTAATAGACAAAATACACATACATTATACCATGCACAAGCCAAGTTGAACAAAAAATATGGAATATATAATCTGTTCGTTCTATGTCACAACAGCACGCATCTATGTCATGACAATATGCATCTATGTCACTGGATCTGCTATGTTCCAAATATGCATCAAAATGTTCAAAAATGCCATTATTTTCCCCGATTTTGTTGTTGTTGTTGACATTATTGGTGCTGATATAATTTATGTTATTCTATAATATTTTTCTTCATTCAGCTAGAAAATACTGGTGTGACCCAAGGGTTTTGTCACTACTTGTCTAGTGACTCGTGGTGACAAAGCCCCTTAGGTCACTCATATTTTTTTGGCTGAACGAAGAAAAATATTGAAGAATAACGTCTCATAATGATAGAAATCTATGATTTGTCTTTCTTTATCTACTTTATCTTGGCTATTTTTTATCATCCAGTCTTTTTGATAAAGTGTTATGATCTCTTCATCCGGTCTATACAAGTTCAACTGTATCATACATACACCACTGATAATAGAAGTAACTTCAAGTGTTGGGAACAAGATTAGGGTATGTATACTCACATATACTGTTGGAGTTGGTGGGTTGAGTTTATCTTTTGGTAGGTATGGGTAGGGTGGTGGTGGAGGGGCAGGGGGCGGCATCTTCTCCATCAGTATGCTATTGTTGGTGAGTCCATTCTTGCCAACTTTCTTGCACAAGTGGAGAACGTCGTTGGAGCTGGAGTAAATGGAGAGTGATCCAGGTGATGAGAAGGAGGGCTTGTTGTGGCTACTGGTGCTGGTACCAATATTGTTGACAGTAGGGCCACAGCTGCTGGTATTCACTGTTACTGCCTGGGGCACAAAGATCACATGATAGTGCAACAGTTAATTTGGCTTTGGGACTTTTATTTTTTCTGGTAGTGCTAAAATGATTGCTGCAATGATACAAAAAATTCTGATTTGTGGTTTGCATACTGAAAATTTGATTTTGTAAAAGAGACTTTTTCATTGATATTGTTAACTTGCTATTATCAACATAGTAAATACAGAAGCTGTTATCGTAAGCAGTTCCCCCAGTCATTTTACCAGGGTTTCCAAACAAAATTATGGTAGATTGTATGGGGAAACCATGCAACTTTTACCCCTTTCCCCATTTCCGTTACCAGGGTTCCCCAATCTTAGCAAAAACACTGCATGCAAACCTACACATTTTTGCCACTCGAAAATATTGTGATGTTACAGTTTTCAGCTAGTTCTCAAAAAACCATTTTTACTAATCACCAGACTGGTACATTGTGTTCATGTATAGAAAGACATTTTAGTCACTATTTATTTGCCTTTTTGTTTTCCAGGGAAATATGTGAAAATAAGTCTTACAGTATATAGGAATGGATATAAATTTTTACCAATCTAACCACTAACCTTGGTTAACTGAAATATTGCCTCTATAAATCTCCCTGGTGGAATGGTTCCCCAGCTTGTAAAAATTAATATGGTCATTTTCTCTTTAGTTAGTTTAAGGCATAAAAAAAAAAACTGAGTGGTTCCGATTATGCTCAATTTTAAAATAGGTGGGATAGGTAGATTTATATATATATTTTTTTCATATGTGAGTGTCTAGTTCAGGTAGATATGTTTTCCGTTGTTTTCCATATGGTCTCTGTGTTATTGGTCTCTTCTCATCAGATGTACAGCCATTACAGATTGAAAGAACAGTTTTATATTGTCTTTTTAAGTTGATGTCAGTTTTCACATCCACTGTTTCTTGCAAGACTTCACAATGTTTACAATTTTATTTTTTTTTTCTCAAATACGTGAACAAAAAGAAAGTTTTAGGGTTGGCAGTGAAAAAACTAGGTGGGGGTCAGGTAACCGGAACCAAACAATTTTTTTCTTTAGGCCTTAGTTATCTTATTCGTTATATTATCAGTTATCGTAGGAATTGAATACTTACCTTTTCAAAGTGGATTGGTTCTTGTGAGAGTTTTGAGTCCATAGTACTGAGTAATCCGTGTATTCCAAAAGATGCATTTCCCTGATTCTGTGTCTTAATATCCTGGGTTGTTTCAACCTTTGGAGACAGCAGATTCACTTGCTGCTGTCTCCCCGGCGATGCAAGGGCCATCAACGGCACTGAGTTCAATGTATTCCCTGTCAACGTAGTATTAAGTCCGGAATTAGTTTGGGAATATCCCACATTTCCCAGATTTGAGTCTTTTGAGACAGGTCCCTGGTTGAACAGGGTGCCAACAGTTCCGGAAAGTTCCTTGTGACTCTGGCTAAGGAATGTTATGAGACTGGGTGTTGAGTTCGTATTCACTGCGGAAGATAACAGACTGAAACCCGCTGATGAGAGTGGAAAGGTATTGCCACTTGAATTAGTAATACTGGGAATACTTTTAGAAATCAAGGTCATGTCGGTAATACTCCGGACTGCAGCATTAGGGCTATGTTTGTCCATGGGGGAGGAGGAGATTGAAGAGGGGAGGGTACTGACAACCCCACTCCTACTTGTGGAATTCTGTTCACTTTGTGCTAACTGTGCCAACATACTGTCAGCAATAGCTTGCGGAGACATCAAGTTTCGTGGAGTGTTTGGTGGGTTCAGTTCTGCCACTTTTTGTGACATTTCTGAACTCTGGGGAGCAGTCACATTAGGCGCTACAAAGTCACTGGCCATTGCACTTTGAAAAACCACCCCACTTGGGAAGGACTGGACGGGGTTTTGAGATGAACTTACAACAGGGGGAGTGGACATGCTTCTTGGAACACCGACAGGTGACTGTAAACTGTTCACCCCCTGAGTAGCGTTTGTGTTCATAATATTTTGATTCATTATATTAGCTACTTGGTTGTTAAAAACAGTAGCCTGAGGTAGTGTGGTAGTCGGTTTTCTCGGTTGAGTTTGATAAGGCAATGTCGGTCCTTGCGATGAGACCTGACTTATATCAACGTTGGGCACTCTTTCTCCTTGCATAGTCGGAGGAGGTCCTCCCTCAAAGGGATGCGCGTTACCACCAAAAGTTTTATTCATATTATTTGCTGGGTTCACAGCTCGACTTGACATTTGTAACTGTGGAATAGGTCCAAGAGTTCCATGGGAACCCAAATTTCCCGCACTGGACGCACTCAAATTGGAATGCGCGATAGAAGCCGCTGGTGACATTAATGGTGATCCAAGCGAAAGAGGAGGGTTTGCCAGTCGGGGTGCAGATGTTGAAACGTGAGGAAAGGGTTGCGAGTGCAACGACGGTGACGGTGATGACAAAGGAGGGTTCATCATAGTGCTACTAGTAGGCGCAGAAAGGTTCTGTTGCGGTGACTGCATTGACGGAATGCTATTAGGAATTCCACACAAAGTCGGCAAAGTCTGTCCAGGCTGGGAAATCCCTGATTGTTGCAGTATTCCTGGCAAAGTCTGCATCATATTCCCAGGCATACTCATTCCAGAATTTGGTGGTAAATTTTGTCTCATATTTCCAACCACATTCATGTTGGTAGACGCATTTGGCATACTGCCAGTGGTCATAGTGTTTCCAACCATATTCATGTTCCCGGGCATAGTACCTCCAGGCGGATTTAATCCTAAGTTTCCTTGCATGTTTGAAGTCATCATATTGCTATTTCCGGGTATATTCCGTAATGCATTTGGCATGTTTCCGGGCATATTCCCTGGCAAGTTTCCAATAAATGATTGTTGTTGCTCCTGTTGCTGTCCTTGCTGCAGTAAATTCAACTGTGGCTGCAGCATTCCAGGTTGCTGTGGCAATTTGTTAACAAAATTGCTCTGTTGTTGTTGTTGTTGCTGCTGCTGTTGTTGTTGTTGTTGTTGAAACCACACCTGTTGTTCTAGTTGCTGCAACAACATCTGTTCCTGCTGGTTCAGACTCTGTCGATTCCTCTGCAACTTGTTCATCAACTGCATTTGTTGTGGTGTTAAATGAAATGGCGGTGAGACTTGCTGCTGTCCTTGTGGAAACCCTTGAGGTGGTAGATTCCATGTTGGTGTTGGCGGTGTGGGTGTGGAAGACTGCTGTAGAATGGGATAAAAATAACAAACTTTCATTTCAGTTGCAAAAATACACAACATGGATATTCAGAATCTTAAATTCACAATTCTTCAAAACATTAAATATTTCTACTAGTTTTGTTTTACGGTTGCAAGATGATACACTATGGTGTGAAAAACATGGTCCATTTTTCACTTTGTGGCATTTCTGTATTCACTTTAGACATAGTTTAGGTTACTTGTCTGTAATATGCCTGCATTGTCTTTTTTGAATCTGTGTTTTTCTCTGTCAGTTCTGCAAGTGAGCTTTTGGTCAATTGAATTTGAATTTGAGTTCTGAGAATTTTTTTTTCACACCAAGTATCAATGAAGACCAATAATTATGAATTCTTGGTATCTGCAATAACATTTTATTGTATACTAGTGGGTCAAAATATAGAACAAGAAGGTCGACTTATTCTCTTGCACGCCTAAAGTAATGCATGAACAGTGTGTTGAGTAGAAGTCATGGTGTAGGCAGTGTTTTTGTTAAGAGTGGTAAGCAGGTAAAATCTACCTGAGTTCCCCTGTCACTTTATCAGAGTTCCCTACCAGTGTTTTTGTTAAGGGTGGCAAGTAGGTAAAATCTATCTGAGTTCCCTTGTCATTTTACAAGGTTTCCCTGCCAGTGTTTTTGTTAGGGTGGTAAGCAGGTAAAATCTATCTGAGTTCCCCAGTCATTTTACAAGGGTTCCTACCAGTGTTTTTGTTAAGGGTGGTAAGTAGGTAAAATCTACCTGAGTTCTCCAGTCATTTAATAGGGCTTGCCCCATCAAATTCATGGTACAATGTAGTGGAAACAATGCCAGTTTTATCATAATCCCCAGTCCTGTTACCAGGGTTCCGCAACTTTATATGATGTCAACTAAGAAATCAAATGCATAATACTTTTTGGACGTGTCTAGGTGGTAAAATTCTTTGTCAGATAATAAGACTTGAGAATCATCTCACGATCTACCATCTTATGAATAACAACACTGTATACAAATACTTCCAATAATATTTCTAAACTTTCCACTTTTTCAGGATCCGGAAGACCAACTTACCCGTTTCTTTGATGAACCTTTGCGTCTTTTAGCAGGAGCACTAACAACTTCTTCTGGTTCTGGTTGTAGCGGAGTATTCATCATCTGCTGTGGCATACAGTTTGGTGAATTAGGAATTAGGAACTGATTCTGTAGACTACTCACGGTATGCAGGGAGCTAGCAATGGGACTAGGCAAAGGTGGGATGCCCTTAGGTAAACTCATCGGACCCATTTGAGGCATTACTTTGCCCGGCTGTGAACATATAAGTATTAAAACACACAAAATAAAACAAAATATTGACAAATTATCGAGACATAAAAATAAAAACAAAATATGTACAAATTAAATACCTTAAGAAAACCATTTCAGAAAGTTCATGCAAAAATAAATCACTAAATTAAAACAACTGAACTGTGCCGGCTATAAAGTATTCAACAAATACTTATAAACATTGGGGACTTGTTCAGCAAATTTGGAAGAGAAGCAAAACAACGCAGTCAATATGCCTAAATAAACTAAAACCAGATTTCTGAATCATCTAACACTGAGGGCGCTGTTACAGTGGGGACAATGCTCTACCTCGGCACTCAATAGTCACTACATGCATACGTAGGTTGAGGGCACTGTTTCTATTTGACATCCATGATTTCACCAACAGGTGTCTGTCTAGGTGTGTACATAATTCACCTGCTTTCTACAGCCTGGCCATTTTAGCTTGTACTTTTCAATGTGTTCGTTTTTACAAAAGACAATAAACCCATCGCACCTCCACCCACCATGGTTGTTCTGTACGTACCTGCTGTGGGGTTCCAGGTGTCCCTTGCCTTGATGTTAACTCAGCAGGGATAGGAAGACTCCAGGCTTCCTCTATACTTGGCAGCATTTTGGGTCTGAAAAGTAGAAAATAATTCATAAATACACTAAATTTGAAATTTGATGATCATTTAAAACTAAATACATTCAAGACTAGAATGAGAATTATATTTGAACTTTTACACTTTGAAATCATCACAGTAAAAGACATCACAGAATTCAGTGACCTGGTTGGAAGGACAGCTTTGTAATCAATACAGTCATGTCTATAAATATTGACACACCGAGCCAGGTCAAAAGTTCAAACAGCTGTGACGCTATCTAAAGTGTTGGCATGTTATGTAGTACTCCACACCTTAAGCTGCTTCAGTTAAAAGCTCATAATACATGCAATTCAACCTCATACTTTGTAGCCACCGACATTCTAAAGCCTTGTCTTTGTGTTTAAAAACTGTGTCTGTCTGTCTGTCTGTCTGTCTGTCTGTCTGTCTGTCTGTTTAACATGTACAACTTTACGTCATAGACACATGAACTGACTAGATACGAGTTGTTGATTATTTGGGTCATTGACAGTGTAGTGTGTCCATTGGTTGGGTCAAACCACTCCTAGCATTTGCTATGACAATATTCAAATCCAGGACCATGTAAAATTCATGGCCATCTTGAATCAACCAGCTTTCAGTATTTCAAATATGTGTAATGTTTGTTGTGCTGGCTTGTGTGACCTTTCATTTAACAAGAGCAATCCTGAACCAACCAGCTCTCAGTATTTCAAAAATGTGTGTGTGTTGCCTTATGTGGCCCAAAACCTAGTCAAAGCTCTCCGAGCTAACTCATCCGTTTATCCATTACGTAAGTATAAATGTCTGTATTAAATACTAGGAAGGGACAATCACATCATAATCCCACGTATTAATACCAGAACACATATTACATCAGAAATAGTGTTGTTATGGCAACACCACAGAAACCATAACACCCAGTCATATAAAGCCTTTGGTTTTTTTTTACTATTTCCATAATTCATAAGTCGATGGCAGAAAATACAAAAACAAGTAGTCCCCCCCCCCCCCCCCCCCCCCCCATCACCACCATTTGTAATCGTAGTGTATATTCAAAATTGTTAACAACATAGGTTTGGTTGAGTTGACTTGTAATGTATTCATTCAAAGTGTCGCATAACTTGTACGTGATAATTTGGGGTCTGCAACTAGTTTTGTATGATGTGACATAGCTTTAATGGTGGGGACTGGACTAACTTTCTGTCTTGGTGTGAGACTGTTTTGATAGTGGGGGTTGGACTGCCTCTCTCACTTAGCAACAGATTTTAGAATGACTCCCCCAGATAAGTTTGTGTACTTTCTATATCCTGCCAATAAATATTGCCACTTTGCACATCAACTCTGTCAATTATGTATGAAATGTATGTCAAGTTTTGCTTCTATTTACAACTGTATCAATTCAGAAGTTGTAAAGTTAGTCATTCCACAGTACAACACTCTGACAAACACCACAGTATACGTGTGGCATACTCAGGGTATTTGTTAGTCTAGCGAGCTGCTAGATCTTGGGCTTTCTTCTGATACGATATCAGGGTGGATATTCTGCTCACTAGCAACCTTCAGTCACCTTCACAGTGAGCAGAATAGCCTGAGGGGTCTAGTAGCAAGACTAGGTATTTCCATGAGCATTTGCAGTTTTCTCTGGGGTTGTACTTTCACAAGCGTAGCTCTAGAAAGTACAATAGAAAGCACAGCCAGCACGAGTGCAAACATACCCAAGTGCCGACCAAAGCAGCATAGGTTCTGTTATTACTACATATGTTTATCTGAAATAGCAAATTTCCATGAAAATGATACGGTGTGATCCAATGATTTCATGTACAAGGAAAGATCACGCCTTCATTTACATGTCATTTGCATATCATTTGAATATCACTTGTATGGTGGGCATGTAATAATGTTTCCATCACTGCACAGCAATGCAAATACCACTTGTGTGCACGTGTACCTTTGGCAAGTATATAATGTGATATTCTACCCAACATACTGGTTCTAAAAGAGTAGTAGAGATGATGAAGATGTTAGATTTGAGCTTGTTGTATACTTACTTATTTTGGAGATTAGAAGTTAAAGTATTCATTTGTGATTGTAATACTTTAACACGGGATGACAAAGCTGGTGAGCAGTTCTTGTTTTTTGAAGCGTTGACGTAGCAAGTTAAAGCGTCTCTGAAATATCAAATGAATAAGAATGACAC